>NC_134493.1:40049991-40217696 GCF_040206685.1 Ascaphus truei | reverse complement strand
TAGATTATAATGAGATGTATCACATTCTGCGTCTCTGCCCCAGCTTGCACTTGGGGAGAGTCAGTAGGAAGAGTTGGGGGGAGTTACATGGCGCACAGATTATAATGAGATGTATCACATTCTGCGTCTCTGCCCCAGCTTGCACCTTGGGGAGAGTCAGTAGGAGGAGTTGGGGGGAGTTACATGGCGCACAGATTATAATGAGATGTATCACATTATGCGTCTCTGCCCCAGTTTGCACCTTGGGGAGAGTCAGTAGGAGGAGTTGGGGGAGTTACATGGTGCACAGATTATAATGAGATGTATCACATTCTGCGTCTCTGCCCCAGCTTGCACCTTGGGGAGAGTCAGTAGGAGGATGTGGTGGGGGAGGGGGGGGAGTACATGGTGTACAGATTATAATGAGATGTATCACATTCTGCATCCTCTGCAACATACTTTTTGCATTTTATTTGTCAAAAAGAAACCTCCATATCTGAAGCTGCGTATGTCTAGCATCAGACATAGGAAACTGTTTTTAATGCCGCAGCCTGTGCTCAGGAAACAGAGCGGTGCGTCTACACACTTTTCCTCTACATTGATACCTAGACCCCGTTAAGTCACATCGGTTACTAGATGATATAGCCCTTAGCAGTGGGATAACTAGTAAATGGATTACTTTGCAGTATATATGGGTCCCCCTCTAGCACTGAATGGCAAAAATGTGCCTCCACCACACTACATTATTTTATATTATTTTTTTTAATTAGAAATGGGACTTCTTTAATTTCTCCCAAACACCAGTTCATCCCAGTACCCCCAATTATAACTCCATCAGGGCTCTGCAGAATGTTGCATGTTCCTGTAACTACGGTGGTTTACGGGTCCCCATTTTTTGGCACTTAAAAAGAATTCCCTCGCATTTGCAACCCCAAGTTCAGCAAGGCACAGTTGGGCTTGTCAGTGCATCGCTGGCGCCTCCAACAAGGGCAGAGAAAATATGTATGTTTCAGATCACGTCCCCTCGTTACACATTCACCACCGGGAGAAACAGTGCAGCTGCAAAGAGGAACACGCTGTTTATTATGCTATTTCTTCTACAATAATAAAAGGCAGCAGGTGCACGAAGTGCTGGGGTTTGGATGCTCCAAACATTTCATCCTCTGCCTTTATCAGAGACCCGGGATCTGCTTGTGATGTTAACTTTCAACCCAGTGGATGCTTCCTTCCCACAATTCCAGGCGTCTGCTAAGAAACACAATTTTATTCCCAGGGCTGGAATGATGTTAATGCCTTACAGCGTGATACAGAGAAAGCGCAGGGAGGGATAGGTGAAGGCCTTGCAGTTATGCTGTTTTCAAAAGACGTGAATAAAAGCAAACCTGGATAACAGAGTGAATCTTCAATGGTAAACTATTTGAGAATGTAGGTGCTTGAACTTGCATAGAGTGCTCCTGTCCCGGGGTCCATACTAAAAATGGGCGCATTCACCCAAATCCATTTCCCGGATTTATCGCTGATGTCCTCCCTGCCCCCCCCCCCCCCCTCTGAGCTGTGACAGGCGGGGTACCGCAGCTGTGAAGGGGGGAGGGGGATCGGAGCTGTGTAGGGGGGGGGGAGGGTAACGGAGCTGTGAAGGGGGGGCGGATGTGTGAACGGTGGGGGGGGGGGGGGCGCAGCTGCGAACAGGGGCGGGGAACAGAGCTGTGAACGGGGGGGATGGAGTTGTGAATGGGAGGGGACCGGAGCTGTGAAGGGAGGGGTTGGGGCCCGCATGTGCAGGGGGGGGAGGGGGGGGAGACCGGATTGTTGTGAACGGGGGAGAAAGAGAGAGGGGGTAGAGAGGGGAAGGGGGAGAGAGAGTGGTGAATGGGGTGAGAGAGAGAGGGGGGGCAGTGGAGAGAAACAGGGGGAGCGGAGACAGAGGGGGGAGCGGAGACAGAGGGGGAGCGGGAAAATGACATCCCAGGAAACGCCGGGTATATCAGCTAGTATAATATACAATACATGCCGAATCCTTTGGGAGCTGTTTGGGTCTCATCATTTTTAGAGAGAGAACGCTACAGAGATTGCACAGGAATATAGAGAGATGTGAGCGCTACAGAGAAGCCAGCTCTATATACAGTGACTGCAAAGTATCCTTCGCTCCTTCTACTCTACGTGACTTGCACATTCCTCGCCAGCTTCCTTCCTGGGGTTTGCTGCTATAGAATCAGTTCTGTAATTGACCAGAGGTGCTGAGCAGAGAAGCCCTCAGCCTCCCTGCATGGAAACTCAAATGAAAATAACTTATTTACATTTGAGTTTGCTTAGCCCCCCGGCTCGGACGGATTTACGAGAGCTCAAATTCCCTTCTGAAAAGAAGAAAAAAATATCCACAATGGAGAATTTAACAAACAAGATGTTCAGGGCAGTGTATGAAAGCGATGTCTTCCAAACATCATGGAGCCTCTGCAGACCAACAACTACTTAACCCTTACAGAGCCAAAGAAACCTGCAGCACACTGCACAGTGGCCTAAAACATACGATGAGAAGTGGGGTAATGGAAGTTAATGCATTATTAGCCTGTAATAATCAGATTTTCATCTTATTGACTTCAGTGGAGTCAGAGTTTTGCCTTGTGCCCAAAGTCTCATCAGCTTTTCAGAGAAAAATATGTATAGGTGTGTTCATACAGAGGCCCGTGCCCCCAGGATCTGTCATTAACGGCTATTGTTTTCCCTGAGGGGAGCAATCCAAGACAACACATTTTAGAGATACTTAGCTCCGAAGTAGGCGCCAGTAGCCGCGCTGGCTCCGCAAGTAGGGCTTTCAAGTTTGAAGCTCCCGCGTCATATGGGGCCAATAGGAAGCCACACCGATGATGCCACGGCTTCCTATTGGCCAGCAGGGTGGGAAATATGTGAAGACCAGACATATTGTCAACCCTGTTAGCCGAAGAGGGCGGCTACCGGCACCTAATTTGCAGGCAAGTATCTCCGGAAGCAGGGGGTCCCTGGAGCTTAAATTAACAGGGTTCATATCCGGAGACCTCCTGATTCAAATAATATATATCTATCTACTATATATTTTTGAAAGCATTGTATGTATGTATGTATGTTTCACTGTGTTCCCTGTCCCTAGCGGCAATCTCATTGGTCCCTTGGCCCGCCCGCCCCCGCACACCTCTCATTGGCCTCACACACTCACACCACCCCCTTGGCCCGCCCCCCACACCTCTCATTGGCCTGAGGCGGAGTGACGGGCCAAAGGTCCAAAAAAAAAAAAAAAAACACACACACACTCTCTCTCTCTATCTGTCCGTCCCCCCCCCCCCCATCACGTGCGCCGCCCTGCACCTGCTCCGGACGGAGGGGAAGCGCGGCCCTCCTACCCCAGCCGCTCCCTTACCTACCCGGCGCTCCCTCCCCCTCAGGTAAGTCACTGCGCATCCCTCCTCAGCTTATGGCGCCAGTAACTCTCCTATTTCAGGCGCGCAGCCTCGTGCCTCAGGCCCACCCGCGCAGCCTCGCGCCTCAGGCCCACACAGGCCCACACAGGGTGCTTCCTGCCGCCGCCTGCACGAGCATCACTCAGCCGGACGGCACATCGGGGGACCAAGCGGGCGCCAAGGGGCACTCCCCTTTCCCCCCCCCACTTCTCCTCCCCCCCCCACTCCCCCTTCCCCCCCTACTCCCCTTTCCCCTCCCCACTCCCCTTTCCCCCCCCACTCCCCTTTCCCCCCCACTCCCTACTCCCCTTTCCCCCCCCACTCCCCTTTCCCCCCCCCACTCCCCTTTCCCCCCCCACTCCCCTGTCCCCCCCCACTCCCCTTTCCCCCCCCCACTCTCCTTTCCCCTCCCCCCCACTCCCCTTTCCCCCCCACTCCCCTTTCCCCCCCACTCCCCTTTCCCCCCCACTCCCCTTCCCCCCCACTCCCCTTCCCCCCCCCACTCCCCTTCCCCCCCCACTCCCCTTCCACTCCCCCCCCCACTTCCCCTTCCACTCCCCTTTCACTCTCCCTCCTCCCTCCTCCCTCCTCCCCTTTCCCTCCCACCCCTACCCCCTTTCCCCCTTTACCCCCTCCCACCCTTATCCCCCCTCCCACCCCTTCCCACCACCCTTCGCCTTCCTGCCTCCCCGCCTCTGCTTTCGCGCCCACCCGCCTCTGCCTTTCACCCGCCCTTACTCCGCCCGCCTCTGCCTTTCACCCACCGCGTCACAGCCGCTGCATGCACTCAACAGACACCCGCCACACTTGACACATACCTGCCGCCACACACACCTGCTGCCTCCCGCCCCTATGCACCGACATCACTGACCCACCGCCTCACACCCTAGCAGGACCCCACTCACAGACAGCACTCACAAACCACGCGCCACCACCCTAGCAGGACACACGCCTCATATTTTTACATCTGTTATGTCACCAAAATATACATTGTACTGTGGTGTGTTTATAATAAACCATTTTTAACAACATCGTATTACATTTTCTTCCATCTTTCTTTTCAATATTATTATCCAACCTTTACAACAAATAGTCATGTATTGTTCCACGATTTATAAATAATACTACCTATTACGCATTTACATCCTGAGCAACGCCGGGTCTCTCAGCTAGTATATATATAATTCTCAAAAAAATCCGCCCCCTTGGATTGCTGCTTTAATGCATATCCATTAAACTAATTACATGCAATAACAACAAATAACATAACTTGTGTTCAATATTCTAAAGTTAGCGTTACTCTCTTCCAGGCCCATGGAGAGAGCGAGAGAGATTGTTTATGCTAATTCAGATATGCATAGTATATATTCAAGTCATTAAAATTAGCATATTTCCCAGGTATTTCCAGGTGTGTTCAGTTTTGTTCACGGGTATCTCTTCATGTGTTATTTAAAGGTTTAGGTCACTCGGGACATTAAAAAAAAAATAGGTCTCCTCTCTCATAAGGGAAGACACCTCTTTGGCATCTCATTAGCTCTAAAAGCTGTAGTAGTTAACGAAATGCCCTTTCCAGATGAAAACAGCACGTAACACTGTTATTTAGCTTTCAAGATAAACGTTGACACTTAAAAAGACGTTAACGTAGGTTAGCACCATGTTAACTCAATACAGACCTCTGTGGATCTGGTCTTTGGATACCTCTATCATTCACTTTTTGTATGTTCTTTGAGTGTAATTTATTGCAGAGCTCTATTGTAAAACATCATTTGACTTTGTATTGTTTTCTGTTCGTCCCAGAAGATTTGTGATGGATCTCCCAGTATTCATCCTGTTCCTCTCCTTTGTCCCTGCTGCTTCTCTACCGCCAAGAACTCTCCTATGGCAGGAGGCCCCAAATCCTTCTTGCATCCGGTGCTGTGGAGGCTCAGAGAAGCCAATCTACACCCCACCAAAGAACATGGTGAAGGAATGCATCTTCTATTCACTGCCAAGAGTCCAACCACGCATTGACATGACAATACTCAAAGGTAAGCCAAGCTCAATGACCTTACACATCACAGTGGTCAACGTACGATGTTATTTATTTACAAACACAAACCACTACTTCATTTTCAAAGAAAGTGGGGGGGGGGGGTTGTTCCAAGGAAAAAGAGAGATTCTTCCTGTATTATAATTATGGGGCTTTATCCAATTGTTTTAAAATAGTGGCATCTGTTGTTATTAACTAATTAAGGGCTAGTTCAGCAGATAGGGGGTAGACTAAAATTAGACTTGACTGTGACCAGTCTCCCTTCCTTAGACAGTGACAAATGGCAAAATGGTTAAGACCGTGACAAGAGGTAGGGACATTTGGACCGGGAAAACCTATGACCAGGGAGGCGCGAGCTTCCCCCCCTCTCCTAGTATTATTTACATGTAACGTACCAATAACGAGAGGACACAGTCTGGAGGTATAATGGCCGTGGCTTTGTTTATCAATAAGAAACATAATCATAACTGAGATAGCGTCCCCTTAAACCCCTTACTGTCCTTCTTGTAACACTTAGACTTGGGGTGCTGGCCCCCGCACCCGGCGCAGGTATGCTGGAAATGACAGTTGAGGAATCTGCATTTTGACTCATTAAATCCCCAGCATATGCCCGACTGTTTACCGACTGCGTGACCGTTGCAAGCCAGGAGCAAGAGGCCGGACCTCCCTCCTGGCTGCCGGCTTTATGCCTAAAACCCCTTTCACGCCCGCTCTTTCGGCCAATCCGGTTCGGGGAGACCGAGCCCCCCGGTTATCTGCTGTGCCGCCCATTCAGGCTAGCCAGCTTTCATAATCACTGACTCTTCACAATTATGCAGACTTTGTGTTTATAAATTGGGTCGTGACATTTATCACAACATTTCCATTATGCAAAGTTCACCTGCCTTGTGATATTTCCATAACTTGTGGATTAGAAAGATAAAGCAAACACAAGGCGCCCCGATTGTAAAAGATATGTAATAAACAAATGTATAAAGTAACTTACACATTGAGGAGCTGATGTCCAAAGCATCTAATGTGATCCAATCTCCCAGTAACGCCAGTTCGTAGGTGTCTGTGAAGATTGGATCACGTTAGATGCTTTGGACATCAGCTCCTCAATGTGTAAGTTACTATATACATTTGTTTAATTGTTTATTACATATCTTTTACAATCGGTGCGCCTTGTGTTTTCTTTCTCTTTAATATTGGTTCCTCTGTGGATTCTTTCCCCGGTGGATATCGGTGGAGGAGGGGGATACCTCCACTCACAAGTGCTGCAAGATAGTGAGTGGACCATCTTCAAGGTCACCTTGGAAGCAAGAGCGCTGATCAAAGATTGCACTTGTGGATTAGAAAGTCTGATTGGCTAAGACAGATGTTATGAACACACCCACTAAAATGTAACGCCTATCTTTAGAATATTCCATTCACCAGCATTTCTTGGAGGAGGTCAGCTTCCATTTAATGTCTAACTCGTACATTTTCTCTTTCATTTATGCTCCTTACTGTATATTGAGGAATCTTGTGCCGGAGACCCTAACAGTAGTTGAGGTTCCTCATTTCAAGAAACTTTTTTCAATGTTAAAACTTTGGGGCAAAGATTTTTTTGTAAACCACATTTTAGATCAGTTTATACATGATTTATGTTTTAACACAGACAGAGGGAAGGGCATATTTTATTACTGTTATTAAAGTTAAAAAGTAGTGAAACTTTATACCCATAATTCCATCCCACTTTGACCACTGTTGCCTAAATCGGAAAGAGACTCTACCCTTTTAACTTATGCATGAAAAAATATTGTTAAAGGTGCCACAGGTGAGATGGGCGAGAATGGACTTCCAGGACTCTCAGGAAAAGAGGGTGGGACAGGACCACAGGGACACCCAGGGATGAAAGGTCAGAAGGGTCAAACGGGTCCACCAGGGAATTCCTGCAAGCACCATTATGCCGCGTTCTCTGTGGCCCGTCACAAATCGCTTCACAGCACTGAGTATTTCCAGACGGTC
Source organism: Ascaphus truei (assembly GCF_040206685.1). Classification (NCBI taxonomy): domain Eukaryota; kingdom Metazoa; phylum Chordata; class Amphibia; order Anura; family Ascaphidae; genus Ascaphus; species Ascaphus truei. The sequence goes on along the minus strand of NC_134493.1, from coordinate 40,210,268 downwards.
ATATTCGACACGGAATTCGTGAACCTTTACGAACACTTTAACATGTTCTCAGGTACTTTTTTCTGCTATGTTCCCGGGACTTACTTCTTCAACCTGAATGTCCACACATGGAACCTGAAAGAGACCTATCTGCACATCATGAAGAATGACCGGGAGATGGCCATCCTGTATTCACAGCCCAGTGACCGCAGCATCATGCAGAGTCAGAGCCTGATGCTTGACCTGCAGGAGAAAGACGAGGTGTGGGTGAGGATGTTCAAGAGAGAAAGGGATAATGCCATCTATAATGATCAATCCGATATCTACGTCATCTTCAATGGCTACCTGGTCAGACCAGCAGTTGAATAATGATTTATTTGCCAAATTAAAACTCTGACCCTTTCTAGCATTAAATGGAACCTGAGACAGTGATATGCATATCCCTGTGTACTGCCAGAAGGTCTTTGCCAAACATTGATGGCCCCTCTTTAGAAACACGGGAACAAGAAACATTGAGGGTATTTCACTTCCGTTAGACTCACGCGTATGTGTGATGTCACCATGTGGTGAGCAGGACATTCCCTTCCACAGCCAACATGTCTCCCCATTCATCGTCCTCTTGGTCCTCTGGCAGAGAGAGACATGTACAGCTAGGATCATATCATCAACCGGTATTGCCAAATGGACCAAGGGTTAAGGAAACAGTTGGCTAATAACCTGTCCACATGCCTGGAGCACCCGATGAAAATAAAAGGTTTAGAGACTCTGTTATATTCTGTAATCTCATGCTTGGCAAAGTGCTATGTCAACTCTTCCTGGCCATTAAACTGAAGAGCAAGATGCATTTTCTCTCATGCTAGATAAATCTTGGCCGTTAGAGGTTGGGCTTTCTTGGTTGAGTGTTGCTCATTCACAACTCTTTACTTGCTTCTAATTGATTTCCATCAATAGGAATCTAAACAGGAACCTGGCCTGATAAGTGCAATTACAGCTACTTTCAGCCTCAGATCCCTGTGCTGCTGGGTAAACGGGTTTCACATGTCAGCCTTACTTCTCTATATATCACCCTTTTCACATCTGCTCCTGATATGTTTCCACACATTCCCAATGGCATCTAAAAGAACAAAGATACTCCTGACCCTGTTGCTTCTGCAAATCGTGAAAAGAAAACATCTCTTCAACTTCCGTCTGTCCTTCCACGAGGTGAGAAAAATGACTCATATTGTAAATATAGTGTTAAATAATCCATGCCACAAAGGCTCATAGGTCATTGATATGAGATTCTACAGCCCCTGCTTCAGCACAGGGACTGATTGAGCCACCTGTGCTGAAGCAGGGATAACCTGAAACCGACCTGTTGGTAGCCCTTGAGGACTGAAGTTGACCACCCCTGTATTAGACTTACCAAATATATAGAGATACAATCGTGCTCAAAACTATTATTTGCAGGAAATAGTTTGCTATAGTGAAGAGGCCCGGGTTTTATGTACAGTGCTAACATCTTTCAGATGATTTTCAGGTGCTATTTCAGATCCTTTTTGTGCATTTTACCTCTCAATAAACCATTGTAGGTTCTGTACAGTGACTTCTCGTTCTTTTTTTTTATACTGTATACACATCATACGTTGAGTTGTTGTAGTAGGCAGCACTAATGTGCAACTCTGCAAAGAACACTCGGTGATACAGCTGCATTTACATTGAGAAAACAAAGACGGTACAGTATGAATAGATTCAGCAAGGAACATTCAATGCATGGAACATGTGGAGCCAGTCCAGAAGTCTGCATCTTTTCCAATATACCTTGATGTTTTTAGGAAGCAGATATTGACGTGTGTTAGGCTAAACAACCACATTCATTGATCCAATTAGTAAACATGAAGATGAGATCTAGTCTCCATCAATATTTTATCCAAGGGGCCAATCCACTCCATTTGTTTTGGATGATGAATCAGTGGGTGTGCTGCTCTAGTGTTAACACTACAGGCTGGTAGGGGGACAACATTGATTTGGCTGGAAAGGGTCAGATAACAATACAATGTGTTGCAGTACCCACTGGTGACAAGAGGGTTAAATACACAACCACCTCTGCTTGGCTAATTAGTGGCCCCATGACCTCCGGCGACAAGAGAGATTGTCAACTCTTTGTTGCTTGTGAACCAGGGTGTAGTAATGGATCAGCTCTGGGGGTTCAGGTAAACTAGAAAAATGAGGTTCATTTTGGGGGAGCTTGCTGCTTTAAAGTTCATCTCTCCACAGGTCACCAGCCCGACCCCAAGCACCTTTCAAAGTTGGACAAAGTCAGTCTGGAAACAATGTGGCAGGTAGAAAGAATAAGATGTTTCTTTAATTCCAGCCTGTCCTGAAGGGAAAGCCAATAAACAATGAGGTTGAGGCCAGCAAAGGGTTCTGGGAAAGGAAACAGCATCTGCTACAGTAGCAACGATTTGTAAAACTAGAATTGTTCTGCAAGTCAGTCGATTGTGATCTTTTCCTGGAAAGTTTTTCAGGCGGAGCTTGTAATTGGATACATATCAGGTGTGTTCAGCACAGAGTTTATTTTGGGTGGGATTTAAGTTTTGAAGGGGCGGTCCTCCTAACAAACAAAAATATATAGTTTTGTGGGAAACATAGACACAACACAGTGACACCATTAAGACAAAGAAGCTAAAGAGAGTCGGACTCCTCCCATGTTTATTCAAAATATTTGGGTCTGATTTTTTTTAATGCACTTTCTTAACATTTACAGTAAATAAAAACCCCACGTGTGTGAGCACATTCACATGTCTCAGACAGGTCTGCAACCCTGCCCTTCCCCGTTATCTCTTAGCATACAATGCTTCCACTGCAACCAGGGATTCTGGGTAATGACATGCAAATGAGCACAGTGTGTCACTCTTTACTTATCCATTTTAACATGGAACCCTATAAGCTTATGCCTGCCGCATTACACAGCTTTTCAGCGCACTCTTCGTTTAAGGAGTGCAGAGCCAGTAACCCTGCTCACAGACAGTTGTTTGGACCTTTTGGATCTCATCAGTGCGAGGTTGGTTGCTGGCTATGCGATGTGAAGCTGATACTTGGGTATACCCAGAAAAGGGTATTTTTATTTATTGCGCTGTACACCATGGTGCAGGGTTTATGTGCATTTTTTTAACCCACCAGAATATTTTTTTTAATGTCTGGTTAACATCTATAGAAATATAGGTACTCAACTCTTGAATTCAAATTCGGGGTTTAAAGGGGAGTGCAGCTATTGCCTCCAGAATCACTGATGTAGATTCTAGAGATGTCCCGGACTGGGCATTACTGGCCTTGGTTGTGGAGTTACAAGTCTGGTTTTTGGTGACTGAAGTTCGCTGTTAATTGTGCTGCTTTGTTTTTTTTGTTTTTTTAATTCTGATTTGTTTACCACGACACTGAACTAAATAAAGGTTTCCAGCCTGTGACCCTGCCGCTCGGACCTGCCGCTCGTCTCTGCCTCCCACCAGCCGCGGAACGCTTCTTATCTCAGCCCACGCACCCTCCGCTGAATAACAAGAATATGATGTAAACAGATCATTTGCAAATTATTGTGGGTGAATAAGCAGCCAATTAATGAGTCTGGTCAGGGCCTGACCTCTTCATACACGCCGGTTCTGTACAGATCCCCGCGCGTCAAAGACCCCCAGAAACAGCACTTATCTTATTTATTTGAAAGATATTTTGCCATGTAAAGGTACATACGATACAAGAAGGACCTGGGATAAACTCTGCTCTTCAGAAACGTATTTGGGGGGGGGAAATCTGAGTAAAATCTGGAAATTTCTCACGTGTGAAGGGCGGCACCATGCCTGCCAGTCAGTGTGTCCAGCAAACAGGGGGTTAATAGATTTCCTCAATGCGTCTGCAATATATATGCATGTCTTTATTTGTAGAGCCATCCATGTAGTAACACACGTGGCAATATAATATGAGACAATGGGACTAAGCGCTACATACATCAACGTAAACATTCGGAGAAGGAATCCCTGCCCTGAAGAGCTTACAGTCTTAAGTGGGAAGTAGGGAGGAAAAATATAGATGCGCTATATATATGACCAAATAATATTTGGGGTCTGGGAAAAGACTGTATAAGAGAATTAAAAGGTTCAAAATGCTCTTAGTTGCACTGTGCATAATCATGGATTCAGAGCTGAGATGAGATAGAAGCGCTTTCTTCTCCAGATCTTCCCCAAGGGAACCCTGCTTAGGCCGCGTCCATGGTCGGCGAGACCACGCCAACAAGTGCGCGCGTGGCGCGATCACATGCCTTCAGGCAATGATCGCGACCATTGACCGCGCGTGCGCCAGCGTCATGGGGCACGCGGTCCTCAAAGAATCAGATTCGTTTGATTCCACGGCGCGACGGCCAGGTCACGCAAGCAGTTTGCCCGATGAGGGCGAACCAGCTTTGTGATGTTATGGTCATACCTCCCCTCCCCCCACCCCCACACGGCTCCCTGTCGCGTCTACCCGGGCCACAGATCGCTGCAGCGAAAACGCGGGTGACATCACTCGCACGGTCGCGAGCGTGCGGTCACCAAGGACCCAGCCTTATTGTCTGAGAGCTCCTATCAGGAAGCTACGAGGCAATGACTTGCATTGGGATGAAGGAACTATTAACATGCAGGGAATAAGAAGATGATAGTTTCTTGACTCATTACATTAGAGTCAGCCTAATACTAGGGTTGAGTTGCCCAGGATGAGAGCAGGGAGATAAGGGCAGGGGGGTGTTTTGAACCAAGGGATGAAATGATGTAAAATATGAAACTTGTCATTCTATTTAGCAAAGCTGTTAAGGGTCTAGAGATCAGGAGATTGTGCCGGACATTCATGGAATAGCCCCATGTCCTGATGAGTGAGACTACTGTACATTAAAGTCTATGGGGCTCAGAATGAGTGACCCCTGCCATGCCTGCAGTAAGTAAATTACCCTGTATAGATTTGTTCTTCACTAGAACTCTCTGGGGGGTGTTCCCACTCACGGGGTTGTTTTTCCCAGGTGTGTGGGACTGTTATTGTTCTGTATTTTTATTTTCATTCATTACTGGTTCCTTTACTGTATACAGTTCTAATCAGTGTTCGACAAACCTAGACATTTGCACGCCCCGGGCGAGTGGATTTAACATCGTGGCGATCTCCTATTGGCCCAAGCAGCACACGTGTGGTACTAGGTGGCGAGTAGATTTTTTTGTTCGGCGAATAGATTTTTTGGTGATTTGTTGACCACTGGTTATAATGTATATGTAATTGTTATATTTATTGTATTAGACATTATTTTATAGTAATCTGTGGTGCACTTTCCGTGCACTTTGTTTCATGCCTGAAGTAAGGACCACTCAGAGAAGCCTATTGAAGAGACTGATATAGGACTTTTCCGACGTGTCCTATAGCCATACTTGTTTTTCTCTGTGTTTCTCTGCATAGCTATTAGTTAAATTATTGTGACTTTATCTGTAGCTGCTGCAGTGTAATTGTTTCATTAGCTGCTGTATATATAATATTTTCCTCCTATGTGAACGCAGATGCAGTACATAATGTTCCGGTGAGTTTAGACTCTTTGTACCCACATCAGACCCTGTTTACAGAACATGGTGCCTGGTTCAGCATGGTTTTTTTTTTTAACCATAATGATTAAAGTAATACGTGGACTGGGGGCTAACCTGAGGCCAGAGTGGGCTTTAAACCCACAACTGCTTGGCTGATTACAATTCATTACCTAGAAATGTATATCTGCAGCCAGCAGTCCCATTCGCTTAAGAAAACTATAACCAGGGCCACAGACAGATTTCCAAGGGCCCAGGACTACAGTTCTCACCGGGCCCACACCCCCCCAAAAACTTCCCACCCCCCATGCAAAAACTTCCAACCACCAAATACATGCAGAAAAATCCCCACCACCGCAAATATATACAACCTCTGCCACCCTCCCCCCCAAATACATACAAAATACCCACCTACCCAATACATACAACCTCCACATACAAACATATCTATATATATTTTTTTGAAAACGTATGTTAGCTGTGCTTCTGGGCAATCAGATTGGTCCATCGGTCCGTCACTCCTCCTCGGGCCAATCTGATTGGTCCCTCGCGTGCCGCCACCCCACAGCTCTCATTGGCCGGTGTGGTCTAACAGTCTGAACCACTCTTACACACACCACGTGCTCCTCTCCAAGACTGCCTACCACACGATGTGCACCAGCCGCCGCCGCCACCTCCCGCCCAGGTAAGTCAGTAAAAAATGCTGCCTCACACCCCTGCACCTCCCGCCTCACACCCCTGCCACCAAACACCCCTGCACCTCATACCCCTGCCGCCAAACACGCCTGCGCCTCCTGCCTCACACCCCTGCCGCCTCCCGCCTCATACCCCTGCCGCCAAGCACCCCTGCGCCTCATACCCCTGCCGCCAAGCACCCCTGCCGCCAAATACCCCTGCCGCCTCATACCCCTGCCGCCTCCCGCCTCACACCCCTGCACCAGGCGCTTCCCGCCTCAACCGCCCGGGAGCAAGCGGGGGAGCGGACGCCCGGGGGAGCGCCCATTAATCAATAAATTATGTCCCCCCTACCTCACCCCCATAGCCTCCCACCTCAGGCCAGAACCATACATGGCGCTTCCTGCCGCCGCGTGCACGTGCCTCCGTCGGCCGGCTGAGCCATCGGGGAACCGGGCGGAGGGGGGAGCGGCCCGATCCATTGGGGGACAAACCTGGGGGGAAGAGGCCCCAGCCATCGGGGGATAAACCTGGGGGGGAGAGGCCCCAGCCATCGGGGGACCAAGCGGCCGGACGGGCGACGGATACATATTTTATGACAATACATATGCCCCCCCTGCACCACACCACCACTCCCCCTCAAACATCCCCCTTCCTCCACCCCCCATTCACCTCCCCTCCCCCCTTCACCTTCCCTTCCCCCCCTTCACCCCCTTCACCTCCTCTCTCCCCCCCTTCACCTCCCCTCCCCCCCTTCACCTTCTCCCCCTTCACCTCCCCCTCTTCACCTCCCCCTCCCCCCCTTCACTCGCCGCCTCTCACCCACCCGCCACACTCGACACACACCTGCTGCCTCCCGCCCCTACGCACCGACATCACTCACCAGCTGCTGGCCGCACTCACCACACACCCGCCGCCTCACACCCTAGCAGGACCCCCACTCACAGCCAGCACTCACAACCCACGCGCCACCCATACTCAACACCCACCCGCCGCCTCACACCCTAGCAGGACCCCCACTCACAGCCAGCACTCACAACCCACGCGCCACCCGTACTCAACACCCACCCGCCGCCTCACACCCGCTCACACCCTAGCGGGACACACGACTCACATTTTTATATCACCAAAATATACATTGTACTGTGGTGTGTTTACAATACCACAAGCCAGTCACTTGATAAAGTCAACAAGAAAAACCAAAAAAGTGTAAAAGCGCCGAATGGGATGTTAGTTTGAATATGGGCACTGAAGCAAAATAAAAAGCAAAAAACAAAAAACAAAAATCATGTGACATGAACCAGTCCGGTGCAAATAAGGGTTTGCTAGAAAAATGTATATGTATAAATAAGATTAAGGTAATCACAACCCAATGGTAGGTGCAGCTTCTTATAACAGGGAACCCCCAGTCCCTGATGTAAACGTGACAACAAGAAAAAAGTGAGAAGCGCAGTCAGTGAAGGGTTGTGATTAAACTAATGTTCTTTATTAAATGAACTTGTCCCAAGGAAATCCCTCTAGGACAACAATGATAAAAAGTCAATACATAAATAGTGGTTAAAAATAGTGCAAATAGAGTGGGTATACGGTAACACTTGATGGGTCTCCAGGGGATTGAAAACGGGAGTAGCCCTGGATCTTTCTATTTCCTCCAATGTTGGATGTTCCAGGCAGATATCCCTGAACCAGGAGCACCGGTTTTTATGGTGTGCAGCTTCTCTTGTGATATTGTGTTTACAATAAACCATTTTTATACAACATCGTATTACATTTTCTTCCATCTTTCTTTTCAACATTATTATCCAACCTTTCCAACAAACAGTCACCTATTGTTCCACCATTTATAAATAATACTACCTATTACGCATTTACATCCCGGGCAACGCCGGGTATATCTGCTAGTACATATTAAAAAGACCCCAATGCATCTAAAAAAAAGACTCCAATAAAAAGAGCCCAATCCATGAAAAAAAAATAAAACATATATAAAAAAACACCCTCACCAATACATATAAAAAATACCCCAACCCATATAAAAATACCCCCAAGTTCTCCAATACATATAAAAATACCCCCAATTCATATAAAAATACCCCCAATACATATACCCCCCCAAAACATATAACAATACCCCCAAGCCCCCCAATACATATAAAAATACCCCCAATACATATATAAATACCCCCAATACATATAAAAATACCCCCAATACATATAAAAATACCCCCAATACATATAACCCCCCCCCCCAATACATATAACAATACCCCCAAGCCCCCCAATACATACAAAAATACAGACTTACCTTTGGTCAAGCCGGGCCCAGTGTCTGCGAGGGTCCGCTGGCTGGGGGGGCCCGGCCGGCGCTGCATATGTTCCCCGACCTCTGGACAGGCCCTGGTGCCGGTCGCTGCCCCGGCTCTCAGCTGCCTGCAGGACCTTTCCTCTCTCTGTCCCACGCCGCCGAGCTTCCACTGCCGGGGCCCTGATGTCAGCGCGCCGGATGCAGGGCTAAGCTTACTTCCGGCGTGCTGATGTCAGAGCCCCATCGCGCGCCGGCAGTGGAAACTCGGCGGCGTGGGAAAGAGAGAGGAAAGGTCCTGCAGGCAGCTGGGACCCGGGGCCAGCAGCAGGGCCTGGCCGGTGGTGATCACATGACTGCCTCCACTCCCTGGCTGATGTAAAGAGAAGTGGAGTGCGCTCTACTTCCGTTTCGATCGGGGTGCGCTATTGCGCGCCACAAGCTAGGGCCGCCTGGAGGTTGGACCCAGCTTTCGGCTTGCACCATCGAAAGAGAGAGGTCCGGCGGGGGGGAGGGGGGGGGAGAGAGGGACAGGCCTGCAGGAGCTGAGGAGAGCTAGGGCCTGTCGGCAACCAGAGGCCCGGCAGCCAAACGCAGAAGTTGGACCTGACCTCCTATTGGGCCCAAATTCCAGCACCAGCCGGCCGGGTCCCACATAGCCGCCGGGCCCGGACACATGTCCCAGCTCTCCCTCCCCGTCCTAAACCCACCAAATCATAAGGGCTCTTTAAAGGTTAACCCCTTGTCTGCCTATTGTTATGTATGGATTATGTAGGCAACAGAAGCTTAGTAGCAAAGCCAAATAAAGCAACCGCCCTGTGATGTGACTAAATAACAGCAATGTTTTCTGGGTGTTTTTCAGCCTGGAGTTCACCATTAAATTAAGTGTGTGTAACACCTGCATTAATTGCTTCACTTCCACGGGAAGGTTGCAAAACAAAACCAGTGAAAATAAAAAGTCTAACATATTCATGCAGAGACAATTATTGCTTCACGTTGAATGGCAAGGTGATAAGTCCCACAGGGGGTATATCATATATATGCTAATGAGCATTTAAAGGAGGGGAACAGATAGAGGTGAATGTTTCTTGGAATCAAGGCGACAGTTTGTTCTCTGAAGCAAGGTAATGCTGATGCACATACTCTAATTCATTTAGCATATATCTCTACTCTTAATAACTCTGATTGTCCAAACCCCAGGCGCAGGAATGCTGCTCTTATACAGTAATATTCCCCTAGATCAGGGCAGCCTTCATCTGAACACGTCCTTTTTCTGTTCTGAGGAAGCGTGACTTTTGTTCCCTGTCTTTATGCGCAGTTTACTTGTTCCAGTGCTCTGTGTCCATGGCAATGGTTTACCTTGTTGCCAACATAGGAAACAAAACATTATTAATCCTTTAAAGAAACTTGTTATCTGTAATAGCTGCTATGTCAACAATCATTTCTTGTTTTAGGCTAAACCAGTGTTTTTCCTGAGCATCCCTAAAGGGTTCCCTGCAATTTTCAGGTCATTGAAAATGGAACCAAATACAGAAGAATTTACAATGCACATGACGCGCTATTAGAGAGGGTTGGGGTTCCTTACAATGCATCTGATCTCAGACACGCTATTATAGAGGGTTGGAGTTCCTTACAATGCATCTGATTTCAGACACGCTATTAGAGAGGGTTGGGGTTCCTTACAATATATCTGATCTCATACGCGCTATTAGAGAGGGTTGGTGTTCCTTACAATGCATCTGATCTCAGACACGCTATTAGAGAGGGTTGGTGTTCCTTACAATGCATCTGATCTCAGACGCGCTATTAGAGAGGGTTGGTGTTCCTTACAATGCATCTGATCTCAGACACGCTATTATAGAGGGTTGGTGTTCCTTACAATGCATCTGATCTCAGACGCGCTATTATAGAGGGTTGGGGTTCCTTACAATGCATCTGATCTCAGACACGCTATTATAGAGAGTTGGAGTTCCTTACAATGCATCTGATTTCAGACACGCTATTAGAGAGGGTTGGGGTTCCTTACAATATATCTGATCTCATACGCGCTATTAGAGAGGGTTGGTGTTCCTTACAATGCATCTGATCTCAGACGCGCTATTAGAGAGGGTTGGTGTTCCTTACAATGCATCTGATCTCAGACACGCTATTATAGAGAGTTGGAGTTCCTTACAATGCATCTGATTTCAGACACGCTATTAGAGAGGGTTGGGGTTCCTTACAATATATCTGATCTCATACGCGCTATTAGAGAGGGTTGGTGTTCCTTACAATGCATCTGATCTCAGACACGCTATTAGAGAGGGTTGGAGTTCCTTACAATGCATCTGATTTCAGACACGCTATTAGAGAGGGTTGGGGTTCCTTACAATGCATCTGATCTCAGACACGCTATTATAGAGGGTTGGGGTTCCTTACAATGCATCTGATCTCAGACACGCTATTATAGAGGGTTGGAGTTCCTTACAATGCATCTGATTTCAGACACGCTATTAGAGAGGGTTGGGGTTCCTTACAATATATCTGATCTCATACGCGCTATTAGAGAGGGTTGGTGTTCCTTACAATGCATCTGATCTCAGACGCGCTATTAGAGAGGGTTGGTGTTCCTTACAATGCATCTGATCTCAGACACGCTATTAGAGAGGGTTGGGGTTCCTTACAATATATCTGATCTCAGACACGCTATTAGAGAGGGTTGGGGTTCCTTACAATGCATCTGATCTCAGACACGCTATTAGAGAGGGTTGGGGTTCCTTACAATATATCTGATCTCAGACACGCTATTAGAGAGGGTTGGAGTTCCTTACAATGCATCTGATTTCAGACACGCTATTAGAGAGGGTTGGGGTTCCTTACAATATATCTGATCTCAGACACGCTATTAGAGAGGGTTGGGGTTCCTTACAATGCATCTGATCTCAGACACGCTATTAGAGAGGGTTGGTGTTCCTTACAATGCATCTGATCTCAGACGCGCTATTAGAGAGGGTTGGTGTTCCTTACAATGCATCTGATCTCAGACGCGCTATTAGAGTGGGTTGGGGCTCCTTACAATATATCTGATCTCAGACGCGCTATTAGAGAGGGTTGGGGTTCCTTACAATGCATCTGATCTCAGACGCGCTATTTGAGAGGGTTGGGCTTCCTTACAATGCATCTGATCTCAGATGCGCTATTAGAGAGGGTTGGGGTTCCTTACAATGCATCTGATCTCAGCTGTGCTATTAGAGAGATGTTGGGGTTCCTTACAATGCATCTGATCTCAGACGCGCTATTAGAGAGGGTTGGGGTTCCTTACAATGCATCTGATCTCAGACGTGCTATTAGAGAGGGTTGTGGTTCCGCAGAATTTCACAATATAATTATCGGGTTTCTTAAGCAAAAAAAAGGTTGGAAACCACTGACATTAAAAAAAAAGTGGATACTGTAGGTACCAGTAGACACAGCCAGAGTGGGAAAGCAAATTAGTGAAGGAATTCTGAATTCTCCCTCAAAGAAATGAGTTTATTAGCAATGAAACAGAATACAGTTTCCACATAATTCTCCTATTATTGCTGCCTTTAAGTGGGATCCCCATAATACCCATCGCCTGAAAATGAACCAATGAAATTGATTTCTTTAGACCAAGACTGAGCCACTGATTGAGCCACCTGTGCTGAAGCAGGGATATCCGGAAAACCTGACTTGTTGGTGGCCCTCGAGAACTGAAGTTGGCCACCCCTTGTTGAGGCAATAAATCTTAATGATTGGTGCCCATTAAAAGGACAGTCGCTCCCAAGGGCAGTGACATATTTAATGAGGTAAATACAGCCGGGACGTTATTTTATTTTTTTAAAAGCTGACATCAATATGTCAGCCATTTTAACTTTTCCATGTTAAACAAATGCTTTGGAGGGTATTTACAATCTGTATCTATTGTCTTAGGTTGATAAGACTGTTTAGCAGTCCTTAAAACTTTGTGAAATGTCTTTTCTCTGTCCAAGTAATTATGAAGCTATCATTAGTCAGATAAACAGGAGTAGCTGATGTTGAATTCAGCAGACCTGGAGACCATAGAATCATTTACATAATGAACAGTATACAATTGATAAAATCCGCTTTACTTCCAGGGTGCTTAAGCAAGCTGATTACACCATGGTTTTTTTTTTTTTTTCAACCTGCTAAGTGGGACTGATCCTCTAAATTAAAATGTTAAATAAAGCACCTGCACGCATTTGAAAATGTTGCTCGATGTTATTTTGTACCTGACATTTTCTTTTCTCCCTGTGTTTTGTGAGCAGGGTTTGCCGGACATGTCCACACCTCCCACCTGTCCCTTCTCTCGCGGGCAGGGTTTGTGTATAAATGACATGACGCCAGTGACGTGCCTCTAGTAGGCACTTAGAGAAGCAAACCTTACCTGCAGGTGTCATTGTCAAAAGAATTATAACAGCAACACTTTCACTTTAAACGTTATGACATAATTAAAAGGTGGCACTGTGTGCTCAGTTGCATGTCATTTCCCAGAATCCCTTGCTGCAGTGGAAGCACTGTACAGTATGCTAGGAGATGATGGGGAAAGGCGGGTTGCAGACCTGTCTAAGACGTGATTGTGCTCACAAGTGGGATTTCTATTGTCACTGAGGTTGATAATGTAATGAACCACTTGCGAGACGTTTGAAATGAAACGTCTTTGCTGGCACTTACGGAGCTTTGATGGGGAAAATGTAATTGGTGGTAACGAAAACACATCACAGAAGCGTCATGACGTCGGGAGAAGGGTCCTCGGACTTGGCGCATGTGCAGATGGATCCTCGACCCAGTGCGCCTGCACAGGGGTCTCCGGCGCTCGGCACAGCACCAACACCACTCTGCCGACTGGGAGACGGAGACAACACACATGCAGAAAGACACACATAGACAACACACACATAGACAACACACAGAGACAAACACACACACACACAGAGAGGCAGACACACACACACACAGAGACAGACACACACTCATAGAGACAGACACACACACACAGAGGCAGACACACACATAGAGGCAGACACACACACACATAGAGACAGACAGAGACACACACAAACACACACAAGGAATTCACAGTTAGTATAAATATAGAAGTACAAATAGCTAAAACAGGGGGTGTGCCGAGCATGCGTCTTCTAAGTCAAACTTCTTTGCGTTTTGTCACTGAAATTGTGTTTACATTTTTTATGGAAAAGATCACCATCACAAATACAATTTCTGTGACTAAACAGTGACAAAAGACAAAGAAGTTTCACTTAAAATGCACGTGCTAGGCACATTTTTTTCTCTCACCACCGCAAGGAAGCGTAATAGCGAGAAGGGAAAAATCCCTGTGGTGAAATGGAACATACATAATGTACTCTAGGAGATATACTAATGGTTATGCAAAGTATATTTAAATGTCACACCCTCTAAAATATTTTCAGAAGACCAATAACCAACCGGATCAGAACCCGCAACCTCAGCTTTTCAGGGCAGCAAGCACTGACATTGAATTCATCCTCAATACACTAAGGGAATTCAAACATGCTTAGATATAAGTCTACCCTAAATATGTGTAGCCCCCTCCCCCCCACCCTGAGGACTACCAAGTAATGTAATGGGTTAACCGGGTGGGATCACTCTGGTATTTCCCGCCCACATCATGTGATGTAGGATGACTGGGCAGAAGAGATAGCCACTCCTTTGTATGTCTTGAGACCAGTTATGTCACCATAGGGAGATCGGTGGGAATATATAGATCCACCCAATGTTCTAGAAGCAGGTTCTTCGGAGTTCTAGGAGAGGACCTCACAGTGAGTCCTGTAAATATGTTTAGGTGTATAGATTGTACCGTATCCTGTCCCTGTATATTGGTTTTAGTTAAGGAACGTGCCCTATATAGTTAGCGCCTTTAGTAATGACCCAAGAGTATTCTCATGCGGGAAGAGGAGTGACCATGTGCTTAGTAGGAGTTCTCAGAGTAGTAACTCCGGAGCATACTCGAATCGGCCTCACCGGAAGGTCCAAAGAAAACTCCCTATCTTATACTATATTAGTGAAAGCACTGTATGTTTGCCTGCCTGGATGTCCGGTGTCCCTAGGGGAAATCTCATTGGTCCCTTGGGCCGCCCGCCCCCGCACACCTCTCATTGGCCTGAGGCGGAGTGACGGGCCAAAAAAAACACACACACACACACACACACAGTGTCACCACACACACACAGTGTCACACACACACAGTGTCACACACAGTGTCACACACACACAGTGTCACACACGGTGTCACACACACACACACACACACACACTGTCACACACACACAGTGACACACACAGTGTCACACACACACACACACACACCTCCCTGAACATCGTGACCCGCGCGCACCTCCTCCTCTCCCCGTGTCTCCCGCGCTTTCACCCTGCTCCCCCCCCCCCCCCCGGCGCCGCTACAGTCAGCGGGACACACACTATTATTACCCCTTCAGCGCCCCCCCACCCAGTGTCAGCGGCCGTGCGAGACCCCCCCTCTATATCTCCCACCTCTCCCCCCCCACACATATACATGCCCCCCCCTCCCCGGCGCTCACAACTCACCCCCCTCCCCGGCGGGGGAACAGCCAGTGGCCAGGCAGCCTGCCTCGCGGCACCGAGTGCCCAAGATGGCGGCGGCCTCACTCGCGGCGGCGGCCGGAAGCCTCCCTGTTTCCCGCGCTTTCAGTCCCCCCCCCTCCCCGGCGCCGCTACAGTCAGCGGGGGAGCGAGCGCCCGGGACACAGCAGGGGAGCGGCCACAACACGCTGCCTACCGCCTCAGATCCACGTGGGACCTGCTGGACGGGTGAGTGAGCGGCCTTCACCTCCCCTCACCCCCCTTCACTCCACTTCCCCTCACTTCCACCCCCCCTTCACCTCCCCTCCACCCCCCCCCTTCACCTCCCCTCCCCCCCTTCACCTCCCCTCCAGTGTCAGTGTCTCCCCGATACCCCCCCCCCCCCGGCACCGCTACAGTCAGCGGGGAAGCGGAACGAGCGAGCGCCCGGGACACAGCGGGGGAGCGGCCACAACACGCTGCCTCCCGCCTCAGATCCACGTGGGACCTGCCGGACGGGTGAGTGAGCGGCCTTCACCTCCCCTCACCCACCCCTCACCCACCCCTCACCTCCCCTCACCCCCTTCACCTCCCCTCACCCCCTTCACCTCCCCTCACCCACCCCTCACCTCCCCTCACTCCACTTCCCCTCCCTTCCACATCCCCTTCACCTCCCCTCCACCTCCCCTCCACCCTCCTTCACCTCCCCTCCACCCCGCTTCACCTCCCCTCCACCCCGCTTCACCTGCCCTCCACCCCCCTTCACCTGCCCTCCACCCCCCTTCACCTCCCCTCCACCCCCCCTCCACCTCCCCTCCACCCCCCCTCCACCTCCCCTTCACCTCCCCTTCACCTCCCCTCCACCCCCCTTCACCTCCCCCTCCCCTCCACCCCCTCCACCCCCCGCCACCTCCCCTCCAACCCCCGCCACCTCCCCTCCACCCCCCGCCACCTCCCCGCCACCCCCCCTTCACCTCCCCGCCACCCCCCCTCCACCCCCCCTTCACCTCCCCTCCACCCCCCCTTCACCTCCCCTCCACCCCCTTCACCTCCCCTCCACCCCCTTCACCTCCCCTCCACCCCCCCTCACCTACCCTTCACCTCCACTCCACCCCCCCCCTTCACCTCCACTCCACACCCCCTTCACCTCCCCGCCACCCCCCCCCCTTCACCTCCCCGCCACCCCTCCCCCCCCCCCTTCACCTCCCCGCCACCCCCCCCTTCACCTCCCCGCCACCCCCCCCCCTTCACCTCCCCGCCACCCCCCCTTCACCTCCCCGCCACCCCCCCTTCACCTCCCTGCCACCCCCCCCTTCACCTCCCCTCCACCTCCACCTCACCTCCACCTCCACCTCCCCTCCACACCACCTTCACCTCCCCTCCACACCCCCTTCAGCTCCCCTCCACACCCCCTTCACCTCCCCTCCACCCCCCCTTCACCTCCCCTCCACCCCCCCTTCACCTCCCCTCCACCCCCCTTCACCTCCCCTCCACCCCCCTTCACCTCCCCTCCACCCCCCTTCACCTCCCCTCCACCCCCCTTCACCTCCCCTCCACCCCCCTTCACCTCCCCTCCACCCCCCTTCACCTCCCCTTCCCACCGCCTCCCCCCCTTCCCACCGCCTCCCCCCCCTTCCCACCGCCTCCCCCCCCTTCCCACCGCCTTCCCCCCCTTCCCACCGCCTTCCCACCGCCTCCCCCCCCTTCCCACCGCCTCCCCCCCCTTCCCACCGCCTCCCCCCCTTCCCACCGCCTCCCCCCCCTTCCCACCGCCTCCCCACCGCCTCCCCCACTTCCCACCGCTTCCCCCACTTCCCACCGCCTCCCCCTCCTTCCCACCGCCTCCCCCTCCCTCCCACCGCCTCCCCCTCCCTTCCCACCGCCTCCCCCCCCTTCCCACCGCCTCCCCCCCCTTCCCACCGCCTCCCCCCCCCTTCCCACCGCCTCCCCCCCCCCCTTCCCACCGCCTCAGCCCCCCCTTCCCACCGCCTCAGCCCCCCCTTCCCACCGCCTCCCCCCCCCTTCCCACCGCCTCCCCCCCCCTTCCCACCGCCTCCCCCACCGCCTCCCCCCCCCTTCCCACCGCCTCCCCCCCCCTTCCCACCGCCTCCCCCCCCTTCCCACCGCCTCCCCCCCCCTTCCCACCGCCTCCCCCCCCTTCCCACCGCCTCCCCCCCCTTCCCACCGCCTCTCCCCCCCCTTCCCACCGCCTCCACCCCCCCTTCCCCTTCCCACCTCCTCCCCCTTCACGCCACCTCCCCCCTCCTCCCCCTTCACACCACCTCCCCCCTCCTCCCCCTTCACACCACCTCCCCCCTCCTCCCCCTTCACACCACCTCCCACCTCCCCCCACCCGCCGCACGCATTCAACAGACAACCCACACACTCGACACACACCTGCCGCATCCTGCCCCTACGCAACAATATCACTGACCAGCTGTCACCCGCACTCGCCACACACCCGCCGCCTCACACCCTAGCAGGACCCCAACCCACAGCCAGCACTCACTACCCACGCGCCACCCGTACTGAACACCCATCCGCCGCCTCACACCCTAGGAAGACACACGCCTCACATTTTCACATCACTTATGTCACCAAAATATACATTGTACTGTGGTGTGTTTACAATAAACCATTTTTTTACAACATCGTATTACATTTTCTTCCATCTTTCTTTTCAACATTATTATGAAACCTTTACAACAAATAGTCATCTATTGTTCCACGATTTATAAATAATACTACCTATTACGCATTTACATCCCGGGCAACGCCGGGTCTCTCAGCTAGTCCAATATACATGGACGAGGTATACAGTACAGTTCACAGTAATGGAATGTTGATCCCAGAAAACAGAGTGTATTTCCAACAGGGGCCCACTTGAGATGAGGCATTATTGATGCTATGCAGTACAAACTAACCAATACTAATGGAAACAAGCATAAGTACCTCCCCAGCACAGGGGTGAGAGTTAGCAGGGAAAGAAGCACAGAGTATCCATATTATTTGCCACCAGTTAATATGTTTAACGTGAAGTATGTCCTTGTTTGGCAAACCTTATAAACGGATGTGAATAAAAGCTCTGGTTTGTACTATGAAAGTTCCTGGTGCTGATCCTTATTCTATCTGCATATCCAAACCCAGCCTGCACGGACCCAGCACCCTGAGCAGGTATGAGACTGAGCCCAGCCTGCACGGACCCAGCAACCTGAGCAGGTATGAGACTGAGCCCAGCCTGCACGGACCCAGCAACCTGAGCAGGTATGAGACTGAGCCCAGCCTGCACGGACCCAGCAACCTGAGCAGGTATGAGACCGAGCTCAGCCTACACGGACCCAGCAACCTGAGCAGGTATGAGACAGAGCTCAGCCTACACGGACCCAGCACCCTGAGCAGGTATGAGACCAAGCCCAGCCTGCACTGACCCAGCACCCTGAGCAGGTATGAGACCGAGCCCAGCCTGCACTAACCCAGCACCCTGAGCAGGTATGAGACCGAGCTCAGCCTACACGGACCCAGCAACCTGAGCAGGTATGAGACTGAGCCCAGCCTACACTAACCCAGCACCCTTAACAGGTCTGAGAGCCTGAGCACTGCCATGTACATATATAGTTCAACTCGATGTAATATGCAACAAATATATTCCGGCGCCTTATAATGTCCATTCTTAGGTGCCGGAATATATTTGTTGCATATTTGTCTTTCTGATCTGCAACGGTCAGCTATTTCAGGCAGCCTGGCTTATACGTATAAGTACACTGTTATTATCACCATTGTGTATTAGCAGCACAAGTCAATCACAGTATTTGTATTAGGCATTAGCGCTATTAGCACTCAATTTAAACTCATACAGAGCCGGGGCAAGGAGGGTAACATGTGAAAGAAAGTCAAGGACCAAACAGGGTCCGGGGTTTTACATCCGATAGGAAAACTGGCAGAATAGCTGGGCCACGTGGTTCTTATCTGCAGTCAAATTCTATGACAATGCTCCAAGGGGTTAAGGTCCGGGCAACTCTCCTAACCACATCCGTTTGAAAGTAGCTAAGTACCAAAGGATCAAGCTATGATCGAAAGGTCGTCCCAGCACATAGACAATCTGCACAGAAAGTGTATGTCTGACCTACTGCAGGAGGACATCATGATGCAGTAAAACACGAGTAGATGTCATCACGGCGTGATGAGGCGCACAGCGCATTGTGTTCCCTGGATAAATATTTATCTAGCAGGACAACAGGGGAAACGTAGAGGCAGAATCAATAAATCGTTAAAAGACGATGCTCAGACACTGATTCCAGGCACTAAAACAATCAGATGTCCTCTCCAAAGAGCCCAGTAAAAGCAGTACTGTATGTTCATGCTGATCAAATCAACCTGCAGCAACATGAAGCAATGCTGAGTATACAAATACAGTGCTGGTCTGCGTTAGAGCCGCAGAACAATAAGCCACCAGCCAGTTACACTAAAGATATTGAACCGGTTAAACTAACCTCTTCTAATGCACAAAACTACATTTGTGTGTTCATTCCTTTAACTTTATAAAGGAGCACATTTGGAGATCTACGGTAGTACAAGGGTGCTCAACTCCAGTCGTCAAGACCCCTCAACAGGTCAGGTTTTTAGGATATCCCTGCTTCAGCACAGATGGCTCAATCAGTGGCACAGTCGAAGATTGATTCACTGATTCTTAGGGCAAGGTTGTCGTGCATTGTGCACCTTCGGCAGGGCCCACGCTCCCTCCTCCTGTTGGCTCCGGGATCCAAATTCCGCCTGATAGGAGAGGGGAGAGCTGTGGGACAGGGCTGGGGAGTCCCCGAACTGGCGCAGGAACGCACTGCTGCCCACCCCAAGGTAGGTACGGGGAAGGGTGGGAGATGTTTTTGTGTGTATGTGCAGCTGGGGGGAAGTAGGATGTAGCGGGGGGAGGTGCGTGAGTATGTGTGTGCATGCGCAGGGGGGGGGGTCTTACCTTATACGAAGTGGCCTCCCTTCTGCAGCGTCGCATTATCATGGTGACGCAATGTCCCATAGTGACATGTTGCCATGACAACATGACATCATGTTCCGACATGATGTCATGACGCCTCAGAAGGAGGAGTCCCCCTGCCAGCATGCCGCCTTGGGCCCCGCCAAAGGTAAGGCCGGCCCTGGGGACATCCTTAAAACCTGACATGTTGAAGGGGGTCTTGAGTACTGGAGTTGAGCACCCAAGGGGTGGCCAACTACAGTCCTCAAGGGCCACCAACAGGTCAGATTATGACTGCACCACTGATTGAGCCACTTGTACTGAAGCAGGGATATCTTGAAAACCTGACCTGTTGGTGGCCCTTGACGACTGGCATTGGCCAGTCAATGACCAAGCCACTGATTGAGACACCTGTGCTGAAGCAGAGATATCCTGAAAACTTAACCTGTTGGAAACCCTTGAGGACTGGATATGGCACCCCTGTACTAGACTCTACTGTAGATGCCTGTTAACATGTGATAGAGTGATAGACATTATCGATTGACCGGCTGTGATTGTTAATGAATCTCACACCTTAGAACTCTGCCCCAATTCATTCTGAAATGCCTCAAGGGTTTCAATCTGGCATGGCTGCACTTTCTCATTTCATCGTGTAGCTGGATCCAAGTAACCAATGTCATATTTCCCTAGATCTCACGGATGAGCTCAGTCTCGTTTGGAAGCATGATACCAAGCAGGGCGGCAGTGCCAAGTTTCATTGGCACCATCTTCATGGGCGAGCTTTCAGTGAGTCAACACTGCCAAGACAAGGACAGACATGACATACTGGTGGAATTTATTTGTGAGTTGGCCAATGCAAATCTCTCCTTTTATACCATGGTGGCCAATTGGCCATGGTACGTGGGAGGCAGCGGGTCCACTCCAGGCAATATTTCGTGCACATCTGGATTGGCCTGTTTTCAGAACAGATGGAGATGCAAATCAATTTGAACACTGGCCACACAGACAATCGTCTAGCATGACTTGGTGCTTGGTTTGCAAAGCGTTTGTCTTCCAGCTGGGCTTCTACATTTGTACAGGCCAAATCATGCACCCGCCAACCAAATCCAGATTACAATGGAATATCCAGAAATAGAAATAACCGACCAACGGAATCATCAAAGTGATTTGTAGGAATAAAAACAAAAACGAAGGGGTCAACTAAGTGTTAAAGCTGCAGACCAAGCAATATCCTGTGTCTTTTAAAAAAAAAAAAAAAAATCAGTTCTGTACTATGAGAAAATACTTGTGGTATTTTTTTTTTTTTTTAAAAGCTCTAAATTAAAAATGTTATGTATTATAATGTAACAAGCATTTTTTGTTTCTATAGCAACCAATCACAAATTCACATCCCCTTCCTCTTCTGAAACAGGCTGTGGCACACACCTTTTTGAGCCCTGAGTAGGGAGAGAGCAAGACTATTGCTAGGGAGCTGGGCAGCTTCACCAATCCTGATTGGCTGCTGCTGGGTAATGCAGCAAATCAGGAGGAGGTGTCAGGAGCCAGGGGGTGGGGCAAATGAGAGGCAGAAACAGTATGGAGCGGAGAGAGGTGAGAGAATATATTAACCCCTTCTGGGTTTATTTCACATAACTTTAGTATGCATTTAGCGTAGGGACCTGCTATAGAGACATACCATGAAGTTGGTTACCAAGCTTGGCATTATTTGATCAAAGGATGTAACCAAAAGTCTCCTTTATCTTATAGATTTTTTAAGATAAAACCACCCCCAAAAAATTGTGACTCAAAGTCGAAGACATTAACCCAGCTTTTATTGGGATGCTGCATGCTGCAGTAGTTCCTCATGTGCATTGGTCACTGTAACAGGGGAGTTATTCCTGTTCAGGATATGTGCCTCTAAACCAGCAGTGTGGTGGTTAACTGCTGGTAGTCAATTAACCAACACCACCTGGCTGATTAGATTTCTTAGAAAAGCCTGTCTTTGAGACAGGAAGTGAGATTGTTCCTGAGTATCACAAGTTGTGGGACTGACCATAGGAACAGATGTCTTGAGCCTGCCAGAAGAAACTGCATGCTGTTTGCAAGACACAGGGAAAGCACTTCTGAACCTGAATGCTGATATAGCCTGAGGTAAAAGGCAGCAACCCAGGAACAGAGAAGACTTTCCCTCCAACTACAAGAAAACAGATACGACTTCCCTTTATAAGACTTTGTATCTGCACATCTTATACTATATTAGTGAAAGCACTGTATGTTTGCCTGCCTGGATGTCCGGTGTCCCTAGGGGAAATCTCATTGGTCCCTTGGGCCGCCCGCCCCCGCACACCTCTCATTGGCCTGAGGCGGAGTGACGGGCCAAAAAAAACACACACACACACACACACACACAGTGTCACCACACACACACAGTGTCACACACACACAGTGACACACACAGTGTCACACACAGTGTCACACACACACAGTGTCACACACGGTGTCACACACACACACACACACACACACTGTCACACACACACAGTGACACACACAGTGTCACACACACACACACACACACCTCCCTGAACATCGTGACCCGCGTGCACCTCCTCCTCTCCCCGTGTCTCCCGCGCTTTCACCCTGCTCCCCCCCCCCCCCCGGCGCCGCTACAGTCAGCGGGACACACACTATTATTACCCCTTCAGCGCCCCCCCACCCAGTGTCAGCGGCCGTGCGAGACCCCCCCTCTATATCTCCCACCTCTCCCCCCCCACACATATACATGCCCCCCCCTCCCCGGCGCTCACAACTCACCCCCCTCCCCGGCGGGGGAACAGCCAGTGGCCAGGCAGCCTGCCTCGCGGCACCGAGTGCCCAAGATGGCGGCGGCCTCACTCGCGGCGGCGGCCGGAAGCCTCCCTGTTTCCCGCGCTTTCAGTCCCCCCCCCCTCCCCGGCGCCGCTACAGTCAGCGGGGGAGCGAGCGCCCGGGACACAGCAGGGGAGCGGCCACAACACGCTGCCTACCGCCTCAGATCCACGTGGGACCTGCTGGACGGGTGAGTGACGGCCTTCACCTCCCCTCACCCCCCTTCACTCCACTTCCCCTCACTTCCACCCCCCCTTCACCTCCCCTCCACCCCCCCCCTTCACCTCCCCTCCCCCCCTTCACCTCCCCTCCAGTGTCAGTGTCTCCCCGATACCCCCCCCCCCCCGGCACCGCTACAGTCAGCGGGGAAGCGGAACGAGCGAGCGCCCGGGACACAGCGGGGGAGCGGCCACAACACGCTGCCTCCCGCCTCAGATCCACGTGGGACCTGCCGGACGGGTGAGTGAGCGGCCTTCACCTCCCCTCACCCACCCCTCACCCACCCCTCACCCCCTTCACCTCCCCTCACCCCCTTCACCTCCCCTCACCCACCCCTCACCTCCCCTCACTCCACTTCCCCTCCCTTCCACATCCCCTTCACCTCCCCTCCACCTCCCCTCCACCCTCCTTCACCTCCCCTCCACCCCGCTTCACCTCCCCTCCACCCCGCTTCACCTGCCCTCCACCCCCCTTCACCTGCCCTCCACCCCCCTTCACCTCCCCTCCACCCCCCCTCCACCTCCCCTCCACCCCCCCTCCACCTCCCCTTCACCTCCCCTTCACCTCCCCTCCACCCCCCTTCACCTCCCCCTCCCCTCCACCCCCTCCACCCCCCGCCACCTCCCCTCCAACCCCCGCCACCTCCCCTCCACCCCCGCCACCTCCCCGCCACCCCCCCCTTCACCTCCCCGCCACCCCCCCTCCACCCCCCCTTCACCTCCCCTCCACCCCCCCTTCACCTCCCCTCCACCCCCTTCACCTCCCCTCCACCCCCTTCACCTCCCCTCCACCCCCCCTCACCTACCCTTCACCTCCACTCCACCCCCCCCCTTCACCTCCACTCCACACCCCCTTCACCTCCCCGCCACCCCCCCCCCTTCACCTCCCCGCCACCCCTCCCCCCCCCTTCACCTCCCCGCCACCCCCCCCCTTCACCTCCCCACCACCCCCCCCCCTTCACCTCCCCGCCACCCCCCCTTCACCTCCCCGCCACCCCCCCTTCACCTCCCTGCCACCCCCCCCCTTCACCTCCCCTCCACCTCCACCTCACCTCCACCTCCACCTCCCCTCCACACCACCTTCACCTCCCCTCCACACCCCCTTCAGCTCCCCTCCACACCCCCTTCACCTCCCCTCCACCCCCCCTTCACCTCCCCTCCACCCCCTTCACCTCCCCTACACCCCCTTCACCTCCCCTCCACCCCCCCTCACCTACCCTTCACCTCCACTCCACCCCCCCCCTTCACCTCCACTCCACACCCCCTTCACCTCCCCGCCACCCCCCCCCTTCACCTCCCCGCCACCCCTCCCCCCCCCCCTTCACCTCCCCGCCACCCCCCCCTTCACCTCCCCGCCACCCCCCCCCTTCACCTCCCCGCCACCCCCCCTTCACCTCCCCGCCACCCCCCCTTCACCTCCCTGCCACCCCCCCCCTTCACCTCCCCTCCACCTCCACCTCACCTCCACCTCCACCTCCCCTCCACACCACCTTCACCTCCCCTCCACACCCCCTTCAGCTCCCCTCCACACCCCCTTCACCTCCCCTCCACCCCCCCTTCACCTCCCCTCCACCCCCCCTTCACCTCCCCTCCACCCCCCTTCACCTCCCCTCCACCCCCCTTCACCTCCCCTCCACCCCCCTTCACCTCCCCTTCCCACCGCCTCCCCCCCTTCCCACCGCCTCCCCCCCCTTCCCACCGCCTCCCCCCCCTTCCCACCGCCTTCCCCCCCTTCCCACCGCCTTCCCACCGCCTCCCCCCCCTTCCCACCGCCTCCCCCCCCTTCCCACCGCCTCCCCCCCTTCCCACCGCCTCCCCCCCCCTTCCCACCGCCTCCCCACCGCCTCCCCCACTTCCCACCGCTTCCCCCACTTCCCACCGCCTCCCCCTCCTTCCCACCGCCTCCCCCTCCCTCCCACCGCCTCCCCCTCCCTTCCCACCGCCTCCCCCCCCTTCCCACCGCCTCCCCCCCCTTCCCACCGCCTCCCCCCCCTTCCCACCGCCTCCCCCCCCCCTTCCCACCGCCTCCCCCCCCCCTTCCCACCGCCTCAGCCCCCCCTTCCCACCGCCTCAGCCCCCCCTTCCCACCGCCTCCCCCCCCTTCCCACCGCCTCCCCCCCCCCCCTTCCCACCGCCTCCCCCACCGCCTCCCCCCCCTTCCCACCGCCTCCCCCCCCCTTCCCACCGCCTCCCCCCCCCTTCCCACCGCCTCCCCCCCCTTCCCACCGCCTCCCCCCCCTTCCCACCGCCTCTCCCCCCCTTCCCACCGCCTCCACCCCCCCTTCCCCTTCCCACCTCCTCCCCCTTCACGCCACCTCCCCCCTCCTCCCCCTTCACACCACCTCCCCCCTCCTCCCCCTTCACACCACCTCCCCCCTCCTCCCCCTTCACACCACCTCCCACCTCCCCCCACCCGCCGCACGCATTCAACAGACAACCCACACACTCGACACACACCTGCCGCATCCTGCCCCTACGCAACAATATCACTGACCAGCTGTCACCCGCACTCGCCACACACCCGCCGCCTCACACCCTAGCAGGACCCCAACCCACAGCCAGCACTCACTACCCACGCGCCACCCGTACTGAACACCCATCCGCCGCCTCACACCCTAGGAAGACACACGCCTCACATTTTCACATCACTTATGTCACCAAAATATACATTGTACTGTGGTGTGTTTACAATAAACCATTTTTTTACAACATCGTATTACATTTTCTTCCATCTTTCTTTTCAACATTATTATGAAACCTTTACAACAAATAGTCATCTATTGTTCCACGATTTATAAATAATACTACCTATTACGCATTTACATCCCGGGCAACGCCGGGTCTCTCAGCTAGTATCAAAATATATGTTTGGGGCTGGGAGACATGCTAATCTAAAGGGAGTTGTGGACTGCATAGGTTTCTCTAGAAATACTCCCAAGTGGAGCAGAAGCTTTGTTTGGCCCCTTATTTGAATATGTTTGGATGATTTTCTTATGTTAAAGAAACAGGCGCAATAAAAGCCTTATTTAATTTCACCTTAACAAGTCTCCCTTGCATACCTCTGCGCACGTTCTCCTACATATGGTGTCAGAAGTGGGATTGAGGTGGCCCTTGAAGTTAAAAGGGGCCCCGGAGATTGCCTGTAAAAAATTTTTGTGCTTTTTGCCTACAAACAGTCTGAGCAACATAAACAAAGGGTCTCATGCAGCAGAGACCAGAGTTAAAGGAATACACATCCAGGCAGGAAATCTACACTGCACTGAAACCCACAAAACCACAGATGGACTCTTTTCCCCGATTCCAAGAGGAGAGAGAGAGACTGTGCTGAAGCAGGTAAACCTTATTTGCCTATCACAATAAAGTGTAATATGGTCATTGAAATAGGGGTTTTGCCTTCCAGCCATAGTCAGTGTT
This sequence comes from Ascaphus truei, assembly GCF_040206685.1. Lineage (NCBI taxonomy): Eukaryota > Metazoa > Chordata > Amphibia > Anura > Ascaphidae > Ascaphus > Ascaphus truei. Next base: position 40,183,709 of record NC_134493.1, on the reverse strand, counting down.
CAAGAAGTAAGTTAGCCCTTAAAAGGGATAAGCGTTTGTAGTTTTCAAATGTTTAGCTGAAGCAGTGAATACAGATGGTGACCCATGAGCGGTACTGATTCTGCAAGTAAAGGCTACCGCATAGGACTACCAGCTGTGAATGGAGTATATGCAGGAGTAATTGCTGAGGGTAAAATTGCCCTACTGGGGGAAAAAAAGGAATTGCTGAGCTGTGTAAAAGGTATCCCAAAGCCAATTGCTGAGTGTTGATTCGCCCTGCCGGGAGTGAAAAATATTCCACTGCAAAGAATATATTTTTTTTTCTGCAAGTAAAGTCTATGTATCTTGGGAGTAAAACAGGCACCCAAAGTGTGAAGAGTGAATGCCAAATTACCCAAAGTTGAGACTGAAAATTACTGAACTCAAGCAGAAAACCACATTATTTGGCTGAAGCGGAGGCATTGCACCTAGCAAGTAAATGGTGTAAAGCAAACAGAAGTTTTTACCTAGCAACTGCACATCCAGTATACCTAATGAGAGAGAATGCGTGCACAGTACTGCTGATATTGTAAAACTTACCCAATGAAAGAAAAAAAGTCTACAGAGATGCCTGTGAGAGCTACGACCTCTACAAGCAAAATATGCCCACCTGTAGGACTACCACAATTGGGGGTTCTAGCAAATACAGTGGCAACAGCTGCAATAGCGCCTCCTGAGGTCAGGAAGAAAATTACACCTGATAGCCCCAAAATGGAGGACAAGATGAACCCTGTAATGAACCCTACCCCACAGAAGAGTGGCACTTCCAGTCCAATAAAGAGGAAGACATCTCTTACGGGGAACCCGAACCAAGTCACACCCACAAAACACCCCAAGAATGGTGGGGATGCCTGAACTCGGCATGAACCAAAAAGACCACTCTCCATGATGACGAATATGATCGGCAGGAGAAAGAGCGGGAGCAGCAGATCACCAAATATTTCTGTCAGCTAACGCAACTGCAAGAAAAGCCTGGCGTATACAATGAAGCCGCTGAAGTATCAAATAAAGAAGGAGACCCCAGTATTCCTGATGGGGCGGAGTCATCCAAAACAAAAAGGCGGAAAAAGAAAAGCGGTTCTTCACTTACCGTGGAAGGAACAGACACGTCCGCAGATCCTGTGGAGAAAAAGGGGGACCGAGTTGCCCTGCAGCCTAGAGAAAATGGAGAATTCGTCCCGCGGATAACCGAATATCCAGAGGGCCCAAGGCAGAAGTCGTGTACCCCAAAGAAGTGTCTGTCTGGTGCCAACAGTGAGGAACCCTCAACCAACCATCCCAGGGAAGCGCAGCCATAACCAGTGAGTGTTGATCCCTTGACCAGCCCTGAAGATGCCCTGAAAAATGCCAGGCATGACTGTGATATGCCCCGTGAACAATTGAAACAAAAGAAAGATAGTTACACAGAGCTACAGAAAAATAACGTGAAGCTACAGAAAGATGTGCTCACAATTTACTCTTTGGCCAGGACAGAATTGGACGATCTCAAGACTGAGCTAGATACTGCAAACACTACTATTTCTGCCATGGATGAAAAGCAGAGCCAATCTGATAAAATGATGGCTAAGCTGAAGCGGAAGTATGAGGAGGCACTGAAGCAGATGACAGTCTTCCAGCAAGAGGTTCACACTCTTCGCGTAGAGCTGAATGCCTCACAACAGGAGGTCAACAGTGTCCGGACAGAGGTGGACGTATCTCAGAAGGAGTTTCATACACTTCACAGAGCACTGGATGCCTCACATCATGAGACCAACAGCTGCCGCACAGACCTGGAAGTCTCCAGAAAGGAACTTCACGGTCTCACTGAGGAGCTGGACATTGCAAAGAAAACTGTCCTACATCTTAACTTAGATCTCAAAGTCTCTCAGAAGGAGCTTCAGAACCTAAACCTGGAGATGGAAGTCTCACGCCAGGGGACAGCCCGCCTCCAAGCAGATGTGCAAAAATGGAAGGAGGACTGCAAGGAGGCCCTGAATAGTACAGAGACTGAAAAAAGAGAAAACTTAAAACTGAAAGAAGAAAATTCTCATTTGACAGACTACGTCAAGGAAAAGAATGAAAAGCTGCACGAGCTTAAAGAAATAAATAAACTTTTGGAAGATGAGAAGTTTGAAGCAGAGCACCGACTGCAGAACCAACTGCAAAGTCTGCGTACGCACCTCCAGAAGGCAGAGGAGAAGCAGCGAACTCTGCAGGAAGACAATCTGCAGGCTATTAAAGAAGTTCAAGTGCTGCAGGAACGTCTGATTACCCAGTATGTCCCCGCAAAGCAGCATGAGAAACTGAAGGCTACCCTGAGCATCACCAAAGCATCGCTAGAGGCCAAGCTTAGAACCCAGGTGACTCGGCACAAAAGGGAGCACAAGAAGGTCCAGAAACTGAGACACGTAACTGTGGCCCGAGCAAAGAAATTCACAGTGCTTCACAATACAATGAAAATGTGGAAGCAAGCTCAGAGAAAGCAAAGTGTGCAGATAAATTCCCTGAGAAAAGACTTGCAAGACGCACTCAAAAAACAGGGATATCTCGCGGGTTAGATTACAGTTCTACAAGGACAAGTATTGCTAAGGACTAAGCGTCAGTATCCCACAGCCACAAAAACCCATGAAGACAAGGGTACAGTGAGAGCTGGGAATACCATTCGTCTGAAAAACAAGGTTGCAAAATTTGAACCACCTAAACAAGCACTAGCAAAACCTTCAGCCTTCCAACAGGCAACAAAAAAAGGTACACGTGCTGAATCAAAACCAGAAGAATCCTTAGCTAATAAAGCTGAAAAGATGGGACATTCTCTGGAAGTGGATGTGGAATTGCAACTTAATCCCAAAGAAGCTGAACTAGCAACTCCATTGAGTGGAAAAAGTGCAGAGACAGCTTCAAGAGCGGAAAACTCAAAGGGCTGTTTTTAAACGCTCTGCAACTGTTGCCACACAGTCTGCCTACAATAAGATGAGCACCCGACGCGAGGGAAATCTCATGACCGCACACGCAGCAAAAAGACTTTACTTGGAAAAAGTCCTCCACGAGCGACTGAGGAGTGCTGATCTCAAGCACCTTCGGGAGGAGACACGAATAAACTGGAGAAAGGGCTCCAATCCCAGCGGGACTGAGGGTTCTCTTCCTCCATCCACTCTCATTCAAGTCACAGAGATATCTAGAATGAGAGTGGAAGGATGGGCTTTAGCCGTGGCAAGCCCGAGCTTCCCACAAACAGGGGAGGTATGTAACAGGGGAGTTATTCCTGTTCAGGATATGTGCCTCTAATCCAGCAGTGTGGTGGTTAACTGCTGGTAGTCAATTATCCAACACCACCTGGCTGATTAGATTTCTTAGAAAAGCCTGTCTTTGAGACAGGAAGTGAGATTGTTCCTGAGTATCACAAGTTGTGGGACTGACCATAGTTCCTATGATGTCTTGAGCCTGCCAGAAGAAACTGCACACTACTTGCAAGACACAGGGGAAAGCACTTCTGAACCTGAATGCTGATATAGCCTGAGGAAAAAGGCAGCAACCGAGGAACAGAGAAGACTTTCCCTCCAACTACAAGAAAACAGATACGACTTCCCTTTATAAGACTTTGTATCTGCACATATCAAAATATATGTTTGGGGCTGGGAGACATGCTAATCTAAAGGGAGTTGTGGACTGCATAGGTTTCACTAGAAATACTCCCAAGTGGAACAGAAGCTTTGTTTGACCCCTTATTTGAATATGTTTCGATGATTTTCTTATGTTAAAGAAACAGGCGCAATAATACACTTTATCAATATAACTACCCCCCCCTATTCGATCAAATCAAAAAAGATCTAGAAGCATGGAAAAAGTATCAGATATCGTGGTTTGGGAGGATAGTCTCATTAAAAATGAATATACTTCCAAGACTACTCTATTACTTTCAAACACTCCCAATCCCTATCCCACAAGCAGTGTTAAAAAACGTCCAATCCCAATTTTCCCAATTTATCTGGAACGACAAAAAACCTAGAATCCCCAGAACAGTGATGCTCTCGCCAAAAGAGAGAGGGGTCTGGGTGTCCCCGACATAGTTAAGTATTACCAAGCGACGCAACTGAAGCAGGCTGTAGTTTGGAATTGTGACCCGGCCTTGGCTTGAAATAGAGACCCACTATGCGCGTCACAACCCCCTTCAGGTGGCAATGTGGTCCCCGAGCAATAGCGGGGTGGGTTCACAGAGGTATGAACTAATGAGATGCACGTGGAATGTATGGCTTAAAAGCAAAGGGAAGTACGGTCTGCTAGCATCCCCCTTCCAGCTCACACCACTCTTTGGGAACCCCAACTTCCCTCCAGGGTGTTCCCCAAGACAATTTGACCAATTTCAGGGTCACAATATTAAGCTGGTTGCTGATCTGCTGCAGAAAGAGGGGATATTGACCTATCAAGAGCTAAAAGGCAAATATCAGATAGAAGACCTCCACCTATTTAAGTACCTCCAGGTTCGCCACTTTCTACTGGCACTGGCCCCAACCGCCAAATTCCCTCCGCTCACCAGATTTGAATCTCTCTGCACTAAGACCACACATCAAAGGGGACTGATATCCGAGATCTACAAAGGTCTGGAGATTACATCCCAAGACCCAGACCACAGGTATATGCAAAAATGGTCAGAGGACCTCCATCTCCAAATAGATAAGGAAGACTGGGCGGAGATCTGGGAGCAAGCAACAAAAACTTCAATCTGTACAATAACAAAAGAAAACATCTATAAAATTATGTATCAGTGGTACCTGACTCCAGTTAGACTGAGCCAAATCTACCCCGGCACGCTAGACCTTTGCTGGCGGGGATGTGGTGAAAAGGGGGACATGGCCCACATTTGGTGGTCATGCCCGGAGATACAAAGGTACTGGACCATGATCCAGGCGCTTATCTTTGGAGTAACAGGACTTTCCCTCCCTCTCGACCCACTGACTCTGGTGCTGAACAAACCAATAGAGGATATCCCCTCTCCAATGTCCAGGCTTATCATGGCTATACTAACGGCAGCCAGGTGTGCTATAGCAGCATCCTGGAAACAAATCAAGGCCCCCTCGAGAACCTCAGTGATCAGAAGAATAGACGAGGTGATGAGTATGGAGAAATTGACTGCTATGCTTCAGAAGAAGATGCCTCAATTCCAAAATACCTGGGAACCGTGGATAGAGAGATAAACCTTGAGAATGACAGGAGGGAGAGACCCTGAACCGGACAAATCTGTAATGAATCTAAGGCGAGGATCCCAGGAGGGCCTCGGGGTTCCACACTCCCACCCCCTGTTTCCCTTTGTTAGTCTACCTCCCTCCCTCCCCCCCCCCTGCCTTCAATCCCTCTACATCTTTTCCTTGCTCTTTTCTTTCCATCTCACCTCTTCCTTTACACTAGGAAAACGAGAAAAAGATGTTGGTCACGATGTACCTAAACTAAAGGTCATGGGCTCATGACAACAATGTATGTACAATAATATGTGAACTTGACCAATAAAAGAAATTGTTACAAAAAAAAAAGAAACAGGCGCAATAAAAGCCTTATTTAATTTCACCTTAACAAGTCTCCCTTGCATACCTCTGCGCACGTCCTCCTACAGTCACCCATGAACTACAAAGACGTTCCAACAACAAGGGAAATATTAAGTTAGAAGACATCTCACCCCCTCATTCTCAGAGGGTGAAAGATATTAGTCTGAGAGCAGCAGGTGAATTCATAGCACCCAGTCACAAGCCGCAGAGATATACCATGCTTCATTGCATCCATTTCTTGCTTGAAGATTTATTTACTCAGTCTGATAAATGTCTGCGCCTTGGCTGATTGCTCTGTGCTGGGCCTGCATTGTAATGTCCCAGATAGTGGAGCAAAGCAGAACAAATATAGCCTTCTACGTACAAAAGCTTCACGCCTGACAAATAAAATGATGTGTGAATCTCTTTTCACCAAAAACCTGTTTATGTTTAACCTATAAACCATATATTTTTTAAGAGCGGCACAGTGATAACTCTTTCACTGTCCCAGGGCCTTCAACCGTCATCGTGGATCTCCTAAGAGAATGATGGTACGCTTGATGATTATGGCGGTATCGATATTGGGGTGATTAGGAGGGGGCACTGAGAGAGAGTTAGACAAGATGGCGTCAGGATTACTGTAATTTGTATTGCACTGTTTAGGGGACATGAGATGTGCACGAGTGTAAGGTTACTGCAGTGGGAAGATAAGTGTCTTATCAGAAAATGGCTAACCCCACGTTTCTCTTTTTAGAAATAGGGTGTTACAAATTAGGAAAATCTACAAGTCATGATCACAAGTTGTTTTTGTATATTTTGCAAATTATTTGCGATTTATGTATTATCAGCATTATTGGTGTTTTTTCTATTCTCTGCGTCACCCATGTATTATTGCTGATGTAGCAATGTAACCACCCATATTTTGTGTATATAAGCTCTGTTTAGAAATTACCAAACTCGAGTCGTCTTTTTGACTCTCCCTGTGATCACTTATATTTGTATTTGTAATCAATCTGCTTTTCTTGAACCAATATTATTATTATTGTATTTCTTAATATTACAACGGTATGAAGTGCTGTACTGAAATATTGTGAGCCAATAAATAAAAAGGCTGTAATATTTAGGGTTTGTGGGCAGGGTCCTGCTTTCCATATACTGTATGTCTTTAATTACAAGAGGTCCTGGGTTTTACAAAAGTGGCCAACTCGCCAAAATACCAAAAAATAAACAGAAATAACTATGTGTGTGTGTGTATATATATATGTATATATATATATATATATATATATATATATATATATATATATATATATATATATATATATATATATATATGTAAATATATATATATATATATATATATATATATATATATATATATATATATATATACACTAACTCCTCACTCAGGCTGGGATGGGAGCACCTGCCTCATATTTAGAGGATGCCAGTGGAGATATTTGCATAGCAGAAGTGCCTAATCACCGCCTGTAGTATCAGAAGCTGGGAGCATCCTTCTGTGTTCTAATGTAACAAAGCCCATCACCCAATCAAGATTATCTTCCCTGTGCGCTCTGATGCTTTCCAGTGGAAGCGTTACAAGGGCTGGTTGCTGAAGAGACATCTGTTTGGCCTGGCTGTTACCCAACAATACTCATAGCAAGTGGACATCTCTCAGAGCTTGCACAGGACTGTTTGCTGTTCTGTGGTTACTTTTGTCTACACCAAGCATGTCAAACTCAAAGGCTAACACGGGCCAAATAAACAAGGTTTAAGTTTATGTGGGCCGCAAAAAAACAAAAACTTAAATTTTCATAGAAACTTAGGTTTATTTCGAAAAGTACAGTATAAAAAAAAGAACGATAAAATTAATGTTTTTTTCCTGACACTTAGCATCTCTGACTCTCTCTCTCTCTCTCCAACTCTCTCTCTCCCTCTCTCTAACTGACTCCCTCCCTTTTTCTGACTGACTCCCTCCCTCTCTCTCTCTGACTGACTCCCTCCCTCTCTGACTGACTCCCTCCCTCTCGGACTGACTCTCCCTCTCTGACTGACTGATTCTCTCTCTCTGACTGACTCTCTTTCTGACTTACTCTCTCTCTGACTCTCTCTCTCTCTCTGACTGACTCTCTCTCTCTCTGACTGACTCTCTCTCTCCTGACTCTCTCTCTCTGACTGACTCTCTCTCTCTCTCTGACTGACTCTCTCTCTCTCTCTCTCTGACTGACTCTCTTTCTCTGGCTGACTCTCTCTCTCTCTCTCTGACTGACTCTCTCTCTGACTTTCTCTCTCTGACTGACTCTCTCTGACTGAATCTCTCTCTCTGACTGACTCTCTCTCTGACTGACTCTCTCTCTGACTGACTCTCTCTCTCTCTGACTGACTCTCTCTCTCTGACTGACTGGCTCTCTGACTGACTATCTCTCTCTCACTGACTCTCTCTCTCTCTGACTGACTCTATCTCTCTCCGACTCTCTCTGACTGACTCCGTCTCTGACTCTCTCCCTCTCTCTGACTCTCTCTCCCTCTCTCTGACTCTCTCCCTCTGACTCTCTCCCTCTGACTCTCTCCCTCTCCCAGACACACTCTCTCTCTCCCAGACACACTCTCTCTCTCCCAGACACACTCTCTCTCCCAGACACACTCTCTCTCTCAGACACACACTCTCTCTCTCTCTCTCTCTCACACACACACTCTCTCAGACAGACACACACACAGACACACAGACACACACACCCACACACACACTCAGACACTCACATACACTCACACACACACACCATCAGACACTCACATACACAGACACTCAGACACACTCAGACACACACAGACACACTCACACACAGACACACACACACACACACACACTAACACATAGACACACACACTCACACACAGACACACAGATACTCACACACTCAGACACTCACATACACAGACACACACACAGACACACACTCAGACACTCACAGACACACACACAGACACACAGACACACAGACACACAGACACACAGACACACACACACACACACACACACACACACACACACACACACACACACACACACACACACACACACACACTTTATTATTAACCCCTTCCTTTGCCAGAGATGGGCCAGCACTACCCACAGTGATGCATGCAAGGAAGACTCATCAAAGGGGATGAGACAAATGACAACTAGCCCAACCAATATATTAAGAACACAGATGTTGTGTATAAAGTTGTTGAAGAAAAAAATTGACTGATTCTCTCCCTCCCAAGCCCACGTGTGCAGCCGGGAGCGCTGACAACGCGATACATGGCTTTGAAAGCGGGCGGTGGTGTTAGCAGATGGGAGAGCTCGCGGCACACTTAGCTTGTTGCTGATTGGCCTGTGCTGTGGTTTGACGAGAGTGATATGGGGGGGGGGGGGGCGCTTGCTGTGGGCCAAAAAAAAAAATTCTGGCAGCGTGCCAACACGCACCAGCCAATCAGGAGAGGGAGAGGGTTTTTTTTTCCCCTTTGTAGAGAGCGCGACGCGCGCGTTGCCTGGCACATCGCGAGCTGGGCCGCAAAAATAATCGTTGTGGGCTGCATGCGGCCCGCGGGCCGCGAGTTTGACATGCTTGGTCTACACCATGGGTGTCCAAATCCAGTCCTCAAGGGCCACCAACCGGTGAGGTTTTTCAGGATATCCCTGCTTCAGCACAGGTGGCTCAATTAGTGTCGTTGACTGAGCCACTAATTGAGCCACCTGTGCTGAAGCAGGGGTATCCTGAAAACCTGCCCAGCTGGTGGCTCTTGAGGACTGGAGTTACAGTCTCCTAACTCACGGTCTGCCGTTTGTGTTATCACGGTATTTAGAAAGAGTAATCTCGAGTCAGATACCGTTTGGTAGGAAAATGCCAAACCGCTCGGGATAGCAGTGCTTTCGCTCTGTCTTTTTCTAAGTTCTATTGCTGCGATTTACCTGCAGTCTGTAAGAGGTGCACAGAGAGAGCTGCATCTCCCTGCACAGAGAGAGCTGCATCTCCCTGCACAGCTCTTACAGGTGATCTCCCTGCACAGAGAGAGAGCTGCATCTCCCTGCACAGAGAGAGCTGCATCTCCCTGCACAGCTCTTACAGGTGATCTCCCTGCACAGAGAGAGAGAGAGAGAGCTGCATCTCCCTGCACAGCTCTTACAGGTGATCTCCCTGCACAGAGAGAGAGCTGCATCTCCCTGCACAGCTCTTACAGGTGATCTCCCTGCACAGAGAGAGCTGCATCTCCCTGCACAGCTCTTACAGGAGATCTCCCTGCACAGAGAGAGAGCTGCATCTCCCTGCACAGCTCTTACCGGCGATCTCCCTGCACAGAGAGAGAGCTGCATCTCCCTGCACAGCTCTTACCGGCGATCTCCCTGCACAGAGAGAGCTGCATCTCCCTGCACAGCTCTTACCGGCGATCTCCCTGCACAGAGAGAGCTGCATCTCCCTGCACAGCTCTTAAAGGCGATATCCCTGCACAGAGGGAGCTGCATCTCCCTGCACAGCTCTTACCGGCGATCTCCCTGCACAGAGAGAGCTGCATCTCCCTGCACAGCTCTTAAAGGCGATATCCCTGCACAGAGGGAGCTGCATCTCCCTGCACAGCTCTTACCGGCGATCTCCCTGCACAGAGAGACGCTGCCTCTCCCTGCACAGAGAGAGCTGCATCTCCCTGCACAGCTCTCACAGGCAATCTCCCTGCACAGAGGGAGCTGCATCTCCCTGCACAGCTCTTACCGGCAATCTCCCTGCACAGAGAGACGCTGCCTCTCCCTGCACAGCTCTTACCGGCGATCTCCCTGCACAGAGAGACGCTGTCTCTCCCTCCACAGCTCTTACCGGCGATCTCCCTGCACAGAGAGACGCTGCCTCTCCCTGCACAGCTCTTAAAGGCGATCTCCCTGCACAGAGAGAGAGCTTCATCTCCCTGCACAGAGAGACGTTGCCTCTCCCTGCACAGCTCTTAAAGGCGATCTCCCTGCACAGAGAGAGAGCTTCATCTCCCTGCACAGCTTCAGGCGATCTCCCTGCACAGCTCTTACAGGCGATTACATTGTTTTTATTTTATTTTAATAACACAGTATTGAAGCAGAGAGTCTCTGGAGCTGGTATTAGTGCGTGTCAGCTCTAGAGACACCCGGCTTCAATCCAATGTAGTAAAAATTACATTTTCTCGATCAGAATCATATCGCGGATCCCATCTCACCACAGATCAGAATGAGCGAGTTGCAGCCGCGATGTGAATCTCACAGCTACTTCAATAGCTCGATTTCTCAAAAAATGCGAGTTTGAGCATTTTTTGAGCTACCGCTTGGTTTGTCTGAGCAGGAGCGTGACCGATGGGGAAGAAGCAGGTTTGGAGTAAGTTTGGCATGTTATCGAAGCTTTCTGAATAGCTACACATGCTAACTCGCTTGAGAAGTTCTCAAAACTGTCGATAAGTCACTTATCGAAGCTACTAGACTAGACCCCATAGACTCATGATGCTGTCTCACTGCGAAGTGAGACATTTTCCTTTATATATGCTACTAGCTGAGAGACCCGTAATTTTTTTTGGGGGGGGGCGTACGACAGGGTTAGGCTTCCCCCCCCCCTTGACAGCTAGGTGGGTGACTGAGTTGACTGAGTGTGTGGGTGACTGTGTGGGTGGGTGACACTTGACTGAGTGGGTGGGTGGGTTGGTGACTGAGTGGGTGACTTTGGGTCGGTGACTGGGTGGGTGACTTTGGGTCGGTTTGACTTTGGGTCGGTGGGTGGGTGACTTTGGGTCGGTGGGTGGGTGACTTTGGGTCGGTGGGTGGGTGACTTTGGGTCGGTGGGTGGGTGACTTTGGGTCGGTGGGTGGGTGACTTTGGGTCGGTGGGTGTGTGACTTTGGGTCGGTGGGTGGGTGACTTTGGGTCGGTGGGTGGGTGACTTTGGGTCGGTGGGTGGGTGGGTGGGTGACTTTGACTTTGGGTCGGTGGGTGGGTGACTTTGGGTCAGTTTGACTTTGGGTCGGTGGGTGGGTGACTTTGGGTCGGTGGGTGACTTTGGGTCGGTGGTTGGGTGGGTGAGTTGGGTCGGTGGGTGGGTGAGTTGGGTCGGGGGGTGGATGACTTTGGGTCGGTGGGTGGGTGACTTTGGGTCGGTGGGTGGGTGACTTTGGGTCAGTGGGTGGGTGGGTGACTCTGGGTTGGTGGGTGGGTGGGTGACTTTGGGTGGGTGGGTGACTTTGGGTCGGTGGGTGGGTCGGTGACTGGGTGACTTTTTCAGGGTCGGTGACTGGGTGGGTCAGTGACTGGGGTCGGTGACTGGGTGTGTCAGTGAGTGGGTAGGTGGGGTCGGTGAGTGGGTGGGGTCGGTGAGTGAGTGGGTGGGGTCGGTGAGTGGGTGGGTGGGGTCAGTGACTGGGTGGGTGGTTTTGGGTGAGACTGGGTGGGTGGTTTTGGGTGAGACTGGGTGGGTGAGTGTGAGACTGAATGGGTGGGTGAGTGTGAGACTGAATGGGTGGGTGAGTGGGAGACTGAATGGGTGGGTGAGTGGGAGACTGAATGGGTGGGTGAGTGGGAGACTGAATGGGTGGGTGAGTGGGAGACTGAATGGGTGGGTGAGTGGGAAACTGAATGGGTGGATGAGTGGGAAACTGAATGGGTGGATGAGTGGGAAACTGAATGGGTGGGTGAGTGGGAAACTGAATGGGTGGGTGAGTGGGAAACTGAATGGGTGGGTGAGTGGGAGACTGAGTGGGAGACTGAGTGGGAGACTGAGTGGGAGACTGAGTGGGAGACTGAGTGGGAGACTGACTGGGTGGGAGACTGACTGGGTGGGAGACTGACTGGGTGGGAGACTGACTGGGTGGGAGACTGACTGGGTGGGAGACTGACTGGGTGGGAGACTGACTGGGTGTGAGAGTGGGAGACTGACTGGGTGGGTGAGTGGGAGACTGACTGGGTGGGTGAGTGGGAGACTGACTGGGTGGCTGAGTGGGAGACTGAATGGGTGGGTGAGTGTGAGACTGAATGGGTGGGTGAGTGTGAGACTGAATGGGTGGGTGAGTGTGAGACTGAATGGGTGGGTGAGTGTGAGACTGAATGGGTGGGTGAGTGGGAGACTGACTGGGTGGGTGAGTGGGAGACTGACTGGGTGGGTGAGTGGGTGACTGACTGGGTGGGTGAGTGGGTGACTGACTGGGTGGGTGAGTGGGTGACTGACTGGGTGGGTGAGTGGGTGACTGACTGGTTGGGTGAGTGGGTGACTGACTGGGTGGGTGAGTGGGTGACTGGGTGGGTGACTGACTGGGTGGGTGAGTGGGTGACTGACTGGGTGGGTGGGTGAGTGGGTGGGTGAGTGGGTGACTGACTGGGTGGGTGAGTGGGTGGGTGGGTGAGTTGAGTGGGTGACTGACTGACTGACTGAATGGGTGGGTGACTGGGTGACTGACTGAATGGGTGGGTGACTGAGTGACTGGGTGAGTGACTCAGTGACTGGGTGGGTGACTGAGTGACTGGGTGGGTGACTGAGTGACTGGGTGGGTGACTGAGTGGGTGGGTGAGTGGGTGGGTGACTGAGTTGACTGAGTGGGTGAGTGAGTGGGTGGGTGGGTGACTGAGTGGGTGGGTGGGTGACTGGGTGAAAGTGACTGGGTGGGTAAGTGACTGGGTGGGTGTGTGGGTGGGTGTGTGGGTGGGTGGGTGGGTGACTGGGTGGGTGGGTGAATGACTGGGTGGGTGACTGACTGGGTGGGTGGGTGACTGGGTGGGTGGGTGAGTGACTGGGTGGGTGGGTGGGTGACTGGGTGGGTGACTTGACTGGGTGGGTGACTGGGTGGGTGGGTGGATGACTGGGTGGGTGGGTGGGTGACTGGGTGGGTGGGTGGGTGGGTGACTGGGTGGGTGGGTGACTTGGGTGGGTGGGTGGGTGACTTGGGTGGGTGGGTGACTGGGTGGGTGGGTGGGTGACTGGGTGGGTGACTTGACTGGGTGGGTGGGTGGGTGACTGGGTGGGTGGGTGGGTGACTGGCTGGGTGGGTCGGTGGGTGGGTGGGTGACTGGGTAAGTGACTGGGTGGGTGGGTTTGGGTGACTGGGTGGGTGGGTGACTGGGTGGGTGACTGGGTGGGTGGGTGACTGGGTGACTTGACTGAGTGAGTGGGTGACTTGAGTGAGTGGGTGGGTGACTAAGTGAGTTTTTGGGTGACTAAGTGAGTGGGTGGGTGGGTGACTGAGTGGGTGGGTGACTGAGTGAGTGGGTGGGTGACTGGGTGAAAATGACTGGGTGGGTGACTGAGTGGGTGGGTGGGTGACTGGGTGGGTGACTGAGTGGGTGGGTGGGTGACTGAGTGGGTGGGTGGGTGACTGAGTGGGTGGGTGACTGAGTGGGTGACTGAGTGAGTGGGTGGGTGACTGGGTGGGTGTGTGGGTGACTGGGTGACAGTGCGTGGGTGGGTGACGGTGGGTGACTTACCTTGACCCCGTGGCATCTGGCTGGGGCAGGAGGTGAGTTCGGGAAACTGGGGGGGGGCAAGAGTGGCAGGAGACCCGCGCCGCGCTTCACCTCCGTCCGGGAGCCGGCGCACGTGATGGGGAGTCTCGCGCCGCGCTTCCCCTACGTCCGGGAGCCGACGCACGTGAGGGGGAGTCCCGCGCCGCGCTTCCCCTCTCCGGTAGCGGCGCACGTGAGGGGGAGTCCCGCGCCGAGCTTCCCCTCTCCGGTAGCGGCGCACGTGAGGGGGAGAGCAAAAGGCCTGGGCTGCGCCGCGAGGGGGGAGGAGCCTGGAGTTTTCTGCTGAGCAGGAGGGCCGCGGCGCACGGTGAGGGTGATGGTGCGGCTGGGGATGTTGCGGAGCGTGGGGATTTGGGTGAGGTGGGGGGAGAGAGTGAGGGGCACCGGGAGAGGAGGGGGGGGTGTGGAAGGTGAGCTGCGGTCCAACTGACGGGGGAGAGTGAGGGTGTGTGTGTGTGTGTGAGGGGGGGGTGTGTGTGTGTGTGTGAGGGGGTGTGTGTGTGTGTGTGGGGGGGGGTGTGTGTGGGGGGGGGTGGGAGGGGGGTGTGTGGGGTGTGTGTGTGTGTGTGTGTGTGTGTGTGTGTGTGTGTGTGTGTGTGTGTGTGTGTGTGTGTGTGTGTGTGTGTGTGTGTGTGTGTGTGTGTGTGTGTTTTTTGCCCGTCACTCTGCCTCAGGCCAATGAGAGGTGCGGGGGCGGGCAGGCCAAGGGACCAATGAGATTGCCGCTAGGGACGCAGACATACAGTGCTTTCAGAAATATATAGTAGATCTGGACCTCACACTGTCAGAACTCCCTCATATGGTTCTTGGGCATTGGCATCTCTACACTATGGAGGGTCATTGTACAAACATACAGGTAGATATGGTACCATAAGCGTCAGGCCTCTGTGGCAGTGAATGGGTTAAAAGTGCATGTTTTTAGATGTGGTCACATTTCGGCTGGTATCTTTGTATATAAAATCCCTGCAAAGCGGCACACAGTCCAAATTAACATAAATTGTAGGGGGGAAAAAATAATTATAGTGTCCACCAGTTAGCCAGTTGAAAACAAGAACAATTTAATTGATTACATTTGTTCCTATTGTTAGCCAGAGCAGGAACCATTCTCTTTCATCCACTTTCATCCACTTTCATCCTCTTTCATTCTGTTTCATTCTCTTTCATTCTCTTTCATTCTCGTTCATTCTCTTTCATCCTCTTTCATTCTCTTTCATTCTCGTTCATTCTCTTTCATTCTCTTTGAAGCCTTAACATGTTTACCTCGGGCAGGGAAAGCTGCTGAATGAAAAAAAAAAGCAGATGAAGTAGTCCAGTCATGTGATTACATGAGCAAATGGAAAGTGAAAAAATAATAGCAATCAGCTTCTCAAATACATTTTCCAGTGTTTTCTGAAGCTTTTCTTTTTCCTTCAATTTGGTTATTTGAATTGTGTAAAGCACGCACCATAATCGCATGTTACTGCTAACTCAAGAGTTGCTAGGTGGGCATCATGTGGCCAGCCTTAGGCTTTGCAGGGCCCAATGCAGCAGTTTGGAAGGGCAGAGGGGGACTTACCTAGACCAGCAGCTCTCCTCCGGCAGCGTCACGTTGCCATGTGACGTCACATAGCCATGTGACGTCACATTGCCATAGCAACACAACGCTGCAAGAGGCGACCAACTGCACAGAAGGCAAGAGTGCACACACACAACAAACACCCTTGCTAACTGGATGGCCAGCTAAGCTGGTTCCCAAGCCAAAACATGCCCTGGCATATGCAACAATCTACACAGTCTTTGCACACAAAAATAAAGGGTTTTTGCTTATCTGTTTGTAAGTCCTTTGGAGCAGACGTCTCCGCTTCAGCATGGTCTTGCGTCCTTTCCTTCTTAGGAGAACTTGGCCCCACAAGAGCCCAGAGAAACTCTCCTCGGTATGTCCATGGTCAAGGACAGGACATCCCTGCTTCAGCACGGCCTTGTCATCTTTCCATCCAAGGGGAACTCAGCCCCACGTTGAGTCCAGAGAAGCTCCTCTGTAGGTCCTCTGTACGAGCTTCCACAGCTGGGGAGCACTTCTATCTCCCCCCTTCTCTGGGGGAAACAGTCTCTCAGCATAGCAGCTTTCAGTCTGTCTTTTAAACCACTTCTTTGTTCACTCAGACCAGGCTGATTAACTCCATTAGTTAGCAGCTGCCGTTGGCTTCTCTTTGAGGAATTAACTTTCCGTGGAATGGAAAGCACACTTGCTGCACTGCTCCAGCCCCTATAGGACAGTGATTGTATCACAATATATATATACACACACACACACATAAATATAAGTGGTATGTGCCGAACACGCGCCTTCACAATCAAACTTCACTGTATTTTATCAATCAAATTGTACTTTCATGTTTATGATATTTATGGCATGAAACACTTTTGAGAGTGCAAAACATACAGAAGTTTTACTTATAACACGTGTGCTTGGCACACACCTCCTTTCTTTATTAGTAAATATCCATGATTTGTGTAATATTATTTATAATAGCCTTATTGTGAAAAATAACAAATGTTGGTAACTGATATCAGCGGTGTGCAAAGTGGGGGGCCCACAGATTTTTCTGGGGGTGTGCGGGCCATTGCAGGGGCCCCGCGCACTTCCTTGAGGCATTAAAATGAAATGCCGGGGGATCGCCTCTGCAACGCTACTACTTACATTGACTCTGCCGGTGTCTCTCGTGTCCATGGCAACACGGCATCAAATGACGGCGTGGGGTTATGTAACGTGACGTCACACGCATCAAATGATGCTGCGGGTCACATGACGGGACGTCGCATGACCCCGAGGCGTCATTTGATGCTGCATCAAGGTAAGGGAGGGGGCGCGAGCACCAGCGGAGGGAAGGCAGGGGGGCCATTTCTGTGCACCCTAAAAAAATGATACAAAATAATATTTGATGCTCAGCGCGTCAATTGTGCACCGAAAAAAACAACACTTTGCTTCCTGGGCGCCTTGACCTTTTCAGGAAAGGTTATTTGGTTCCAGGCGATTAAAATAAAAGTGAATAATGTCATCCGGAAAACAAAACAAACATATTTATTTCATAAGCACAGGAAAAGGACGCAGGAGCCAGAGGTACCGAGAAAACCAAGCGTGTTTATTACCGTCTGGCAAAGGCACTAAGTCCTAAACCCGGCATCAAAAGATCAAGCAGGCAGCAGAATAATGCGTCGTACTCTGATAAGCATGTTGGAGAGCGAGCGTTCACCTGCACAGACCTTTCCGCGGACAGATAGGGAGATACAAAGGATTAGTGGTTAAGAGTATTTGAAAGGTAGCCGAGACACTCCAGCCTGGAGACAGACGTCAGCACTTAGTAACAAAGTGGCGTGCGTTATATTTATTATTTATTTTTATTTATTGATTTATAAAATGTTTTGCCAGGAAGTAATACAGTGAGAGTTACCTCTCGTTTTCACGTATGTCCTGGGCATAGAGTTAAGATGGCAATTAATACACGGTTACAAATACACAGTTACATAAGTGAACAGGGTATACATTATATACAAGACATTGCATGCACAGTAAGAGATAATATATACATAATTGGCGTATGTAACAGTTACAGAGCAGATTAAAATCTGAGACAGCTTTAGTTTTGAAAGAATTTAGAGTGGTGGCGGCACTGAGAGTCTTCGGTAGGTTGTCCCAGTTTTGGGGTGCATGGTAAGAGGAAGAGCGGCCGGATACTTTGTTGAGCCTTGGGACCAGGAACAGTCTTTTGGAGTCAGATCTCGGATGATAAGTGCTGCATGTGGTAGGGGTGAGGAGCTTGTTCAGATAGACGGTAACAGTATAGGGTAACAGCCACATTGTTATAAGAGACTGAGACACGCTGTAACAGATACTAGTTGCAAATAACAGACACATGTAGGTCACTGTTCCGTTTTATTTAACGCATTGGTTGCTGCGCAATGCACTAAAGGGGTTAAAACAGGGGTGGGCAACTCCAGTCCTCAAGGGCCACCAACAAGTCATGGTTTCAGGATATCCCCGCTTCAGCACAGGTGGCTCAATCTGTGGCTCAGTCTGCGACCGAGCCACTGATTGAGCCACCTGTGCTGAAGCAGGGATATCCTGAAAACCTGACCTGTTGGTGGCCCTTGAGGACTGGAGTTGTCCACCCCTGGATTAAAACACGTTGTTTGTTCCTGACTCCGCTCTCCTATCCGCAAAGCGAATTTACCCCTATGTACCAGGCCGTATTAACGACGCGATGTTTGCATGTTCGGGCCGCGCTTGAACATCTTTCAATGGCAGCTTTTTATTCCACCAGCAAATCATTAGCCTGGAACGAGGACACTGACACAGGTTGTAATTTAGCATTACAATAAATTGTGTGATCGGAGCCCAGACATCTGTGCTGGAGAGATACAGAACTCCAAAGAGTGCAATGTATTAATCACAGCTCGCCTGAAAAGCTCCATATTTACATGAATGGTAATTACCTTCAAGGAGAGGATGCAAAAGTACTCTAGATGGGGAAGTTTATGCAGGAAATTAACCTCTGAAAGCTGCTGCTCAGATGTGAACAAACTCATGTCTCCCAGGTCGTTTTATTTGACTTTGCAGATAACCCATCTCTTGCTGCCTACACAAGCCGCTGTGTGGCTGGACCAAACTCCATGCTATCTAACACCCCTTAACATCCACCCCCCCCCCGTCCCCAAACCTTAATGGATCTAGCAGCTGGACCATATGCCACCCTGAGGCACAATCCGTCCCACTATACCTCTTGTTTCAACATTGCCCCTTATTCCCTATAGAGTGTGAGCTCTCAGGACCAGACCCTTATTACATTCTCCATCTGTTTGTGCATGTCTGTAATTGTATGTTATTCTGTTTATGTAATTGAGGTCACTCTGTACCTCCTCCGCGGAATATGTTGGTGCTTTACCAGGTATTGTACCTATTTGTTATGCACCTATTAAAACCAGCTGTACCTATTGTAAATATTTCTTCTCATATGTAACAGCTGAGGATTTCTGTAGCGGAATGGGACAACTCTCAGCCAACTCGCTCCGGCCATTTCTCCGCAGCTAACTCGCCACCGGCTGTCTCTGCATCCAACTGCCACTGGCCGTTTCTCCCCAGCCAACTTACCACTGGCTGTCTCTCGGCAGCCAACCACCGCCGACCGTTTCTCTGCAGCCAACAGCCAATTCGCTGCTGGACGTCTCCCCGCAGCCAAATCACCGTTGTCCTTCTTTATGCAGCCAACTCGCCGTCACACAACTCTCCGCAGCCATCTCTTTGCAGCCAACTCGCCACGACTATCTCTCCACAGCCAACTCGCTGCCAGCTGTCTCTCCACAGTCAACTCGCTGCTGGACATCTCTCCACAGCCAACTCACCACCGGCCGTCTCTCTCCAGCCAACTCACCGGCCGCCGTTCAACCACTGAGGACAGCTAAGTAAGGGGTTTTATGGTGAGGGGTTAAGGCTAGGGGTTTTTGGGTATGGAGTTAATGCTAGGGGTTTTAGGGTATGGAGTTAATGCTAGAGGTTTTAGGGTTTGGGGTTAATGCTAGGGGTTTTAGGGTATGGAGTTAATGCTAGGGGTTTTAGGGTATGGGGTTAATGCTAGGGGTTTTAGGGTATGGGGTTAATGCTAGGAGTTTTAGGGTATGGAGTTAATGCTAGGAGTTTTAGGGTTTGGGGTTAATGCTAGGGGTTTTAGGGTATGGAGTTAATGCTAGGGGTTTTAGGGTATGGAGTTAATGCTAGGGGTTTTAGGGTATGGGGTTAATGCTAGGGGTTTTAGGGTATGGGGTTAATGCTAGGGGTTTTAGGGTATGGAGTTAATGCTAGGGGTTTTAGGATATGGGGTTAATGCTAGGAGTTTTAGGGTACGGGGTTAAGGCTAGGGGTTTTAGGTTAAGGGGTTAAGGTTTTTAGGGTGAAGATTAGCATTAGCATTAAGGGTTAAGGTTAGTGTTTATGGGTAAGGAGTTAACGGGTAAGGGGCTTTTGGGGTAAGCGGTAAAGTTAGGCGTTTATCTTTGTGGCGAGCTGCCCTTGGTGGTGACTTGGCAAAGGAGAAGTGGCTGCGGCAAGTCGTCCTTAGCCGTCCTGCACTGCCTAACTCCCATTGGTTGGGACGCGAAACCTTCTGCTAATTACAGCAGCTTCACGACCAATTACCGATTTGATAAATGATCAGTGTGTTATAGTAAATGTATCGCCGAGTCTATTCTATGTATGTATCAGTATATATAGATAAATCCACACATAGCAGTGTCTAATTGGTACCTCAGAATAACCTGCCTGTGTTATGGAGCCTTTATAGGAGGGACTCACTTACTCGTAAACTTCTGCATCCCACAAGGAAAGGCAAATTAAAGTGACTGAGCCACCTGTGCTGAAGCAGGGACTGATTGAGCCACCTGTGCTGAAGCTGGGATATCCTGAGTTGAGCATTCCCTGCCCTAACAAGCCCATTAACCCCTTCAGTGCCATGCTGCCTCATACCTGCCCCTCACATGCAAAAGCGTGAATCCCTAGAGCAGAGTCTTCGTGCAGATTCGCAGACCGTTGCGCCAGCCTTTATTC
Source organism: Ascaphus truei (assembly GCF_040206685.1). Taxonomy (NCBI): domain Eukaryota; kingdom Metazoa; phylum Chordata; class Amphibia; order Anura; family Ascaphidae; genus Ascaphus; species Ascaphus truei. Next base: position 40,163,123 of record NC_134493.1, on the reverse strand, counting down.
TAAAGCTTCTCCGAGCCGTTGTCGTTGGATCGGCTGTATTCCACGCGCTATAAATCGTGCGTCCCCCGTGTTCAGGCAGCATTCGCGCCGCCCGGCACGCACGGTTGATCTGTTTAATTATAATGGTTTCGGATTCAATTGGGGGCAGAACTGTACGGCAGAACTGTACGGCAGAACTGTACGGCAGAACTGTACGGCTGTACAGTAAGTTGAATTGCTATTAGACTTTTAACTCGCTTCTAGACGATATTGCAGACAACGCTAAAATCCCGATAGAAACCCGAGTCAATTGCTATCTGGTTGGAAATCATAGCGCGTCATGACCTCGGTAGTCAGAGCGATACGCCGGGCGAAGTTTTAGAATAAAGGCTGGCGCCTGTGTACGCTTCGATACATTTGCAATCCTGTCCGCAGGTTTCGATTTCTAACCTGTCACTTCTGTTTCTGCTCTGGAAAAATATAAAAATCCTGGAACAGCTTTTCCCGGCAGGAACACCTGCCAAGCGATGAATAATACATGCGCTGTTTGTAGCACGTGGATTTCTCTGATTTGTTTGCGGTAACACAATCATTATATGTTCACGTGTGCATTTCTAAAAAGGTCAGAGCTGCTGCTTTCTTATCGAAAGTGTCAAAAAGGAACAATCGCCAAGCCTCTGATGGGAAGAAAAAGGATTCTTCCTCAATTAGCCTCTGTTCCTCGCCTGCTCCACGTGTCTCTGCCCTGAGCAATAAGTCCATTGCTGTAAAATCCCTCTACGTTTAAAGCTTCAGACCAAGCAATATCCTACGTGGTTATAAAAAAAAAAAAAAAAAAAATCAGTTCTCTACTATGAGAAAATACTTGTACATTTTTAATGTATTATTATGTAACCAGCATTTTTTGTTTCTATGGCAACCATTTACAAAGTCACATCCCCTTCCTCTTCTGAAATAGGCTCTGGCACACCCCTTTTTGCGCTCTGCCCTCTCTCTAGCAGTGCACCAATGGTATCTAGTGACTGCCTGGTCACAGGACCTTCCCCACAGAACTTTGCATCTTTGGTCCTCTTTTGCTGCACTGACAGCCATTTAGTGAACCCCCGAGTCGAATCTTCGCCGATCGATCACAGGAGAACGGGTCGATTGGCAACTTCGCTAATTACTTATCATTGTGTGGATTGTATTGATGCGCATATTAAAGGTAAACATTTTTTTTTATATTAAAAGGGGGGAGGAATAAAATAAAAAATAAAATACTTTTGTTGGACTGCTGCTTCAAGGTTGTTTACTGCAGCTGTTATTATTTATTTATAAAATGTTTTACCAGGAAATAATATAACAAGAGAAGCTGCACACCACAAAAAATAAATCAAAATACTTGCAAAGACCGGTGCTCCTGGTTTAGGGATATCTGCCTAGAAAATCCAGTATTGAGGAAAGTAGAATGATCCAGGGCAACTAAGGATTTCTTTAGAAAAATGTATTCAGCACAAAAACCACCACGTTTCATCCCTCCTAGGGGACTTTATCAAGTGACTGGCTTGCAGAGACTGCAAAAATGTCCGGTATAAATAGTCAAAACACCCAGGTGAAAACTTAAAAACACCAATTACCCCCCAGTAATCACATGATGGTCAGCATCTTGATCCTCCACGCGGTATGCATTCCGGTCCTGTCGCGCTGACGTCATCAGATGGTTCCTGCGCGTTGACATCATCATCAGGTCCCTCTCCAGGTTCAGAGAGGGATATGGCATTACTTCAGAGAGAAGCCTTCTGGGCGTACACACTTGATACAATCTCCCCTAGGAGGGGACTTAGGGGCCTATGCAGAGAGCAGCGCTAGAATAAATTGGAGAGTTTAAGAAAAAGTAGCTTTAATGGAGAGTTTTATTCTCCATATGCAGAAATGGGCGAAATCCGCTATTTTTAGCATTACTGCATGTGGAGAATTGTAAATGAGGAGATGCGCGCAGCTGAAAGGGAAGGAAAAAAAATCGCGCATTTTTTTTTTTTCCCCTATAGCCGGCGAGCTCCTGCTTCTTGCCAACTTTAGTTGGCGGAGAAAATTGACGAAAATCGCGCCAAAAACAGCCGCTAGATGGCGAGCGCGCCTTTCTGAATTCGGATATTTTTCAGACTGGCGAGATGTAGATTCTCGCCAGCCGCGCGGCGAGATTTATAAATAGAAAAAAAAATGGCGCTTTTTTCATACCTCGCCATTTTCGGCTGTTTTTAGCGCGATTTTCGCCGGAAAATGGCGAGATTGTTAATAGCGCTGCTCTCTGCATGAGGCCCTAAGTGATTATCTGTCCCTTAATTGTTTTCTCAAAAGCCGCAAAAATGTTTTTTTATTTTGATTTTGCATTTAATGTGAATTTCTCTTCCACAGTATACATTCATTGTTGCTGCTGCCGCTGCTGTTCTTAAACAACCTAAGTCATGAAAGAAATAAACAATCCATATTTTAAATCTTTTATTTAGGGTATAGTGGCACTATATTTATGTATTCACATTGAATAAACTCTCTCCTCTCTTCATTACTCCACCCAGATCTGATGTTTCATCCACAAGCCAGATTAAGCCCTCTTCCCCCTGGTATCACAGCCTAACAATCACACTGAAATGCGGACGCCTTGCGCATGTGCGAGAAACGGCATAACCAGCTAAGGAGACAGAGATGATCTGAGCCTGTCATTGATGACATCATCGGAACTCCGGAAACATCGCGAGACTACGGGACGACGGAGGAGCAACATGCAGAGGAGGAGCAGAGGGAGTACGTCAGCGTGACCCTATGCCTGTTCAGGCAGCCGGATCGGACCACGCAGAGGGACCTGATGATGATGTCAATGCGCAGGAATCATCTGATGACGTCAGCGCGACCGGATCGGAATGCATACCGCGTGGAGGATCAAGATGCTGACCATCATGTAATTACTGGGGGGTAATTGGTGTTTTAAGTGTTTTCACCTGGGTGTTTTTGACTATTTATGCCGGACATTTTTGCAGTCTCTGCAAGCCAGTCACTTGATAAAGTCCCCTAGGAGGGATGAAACGTTGTGTTTTTTGTGCTGAATAAATTTTTCTAAAGAAACCGAAGTTGCCCTGGGTCATTCTACTTACCAGGGAATAATACATTGAGAGTTACCTCTCGTTTTCACGTATGTCCTGGCACGGAGATGTGATGACAAATACAGGGTTACATTAAGTGAGCAGGGTTATACATTATGAAGGATATGTTTAGAGTAGGTATGGATATGTTTCGGTTCATCCTAAACATCCCATTTCTTTGCAGCTGCTTTAGGTCTCCGTACTGATCACTGCAGCTTTGGAATTGCTGCTGCGTATTCCTTTAGTTATGACGGGGCAGAGGCCCCACATGGGGCCGTAGCCCTCAAAGACACTGCAGCCAATGACCTGCAGGTGCCAGGACAAGTGGAGATCATAGGCAGGATGCTGCCCTGTTGAAGCTGCCCCGGAGGGGACCGTTTGCCAGCAGGAAGAGATGATGAGAAGATGTCACGTGGCTGACCAGCGGCTAAGGCAGGGTTTAAGGCAGGGATCTTCAGCTTGTTGCCTGTGAAGTACCTTGCTGTGGCCCTTAGAGTGTCTGCTAGTTCAATGTGAGATGCTTAGGCGGCTAAGTGCATTGTTGCACACGAAACTTTAAATGTGTCTAAAATTATATTACCATAAGCTGGGGCCCTTATACGTCCACATGTTTTCTGTTCTGGCACTTGGGAGAGTTAGTTGAAGAGCCATCATTTAAGGGATCTTACGGTCAGGTGAGCTGGAACATGAGCAGATTTGGGGGTAGACAGTGTGACCCACCCACACCATCACTCTAGTGCAGGGATGGCCAACTCCAATCCTCAGGGGCCACCACCAGGATAACAGCTTTTCATGATATCCCTGCTTCAGCACAGGTGGTTCAATCAGTGGCTCAGTCTTTCACTGATGAACTTCTACTGTCGAAGACTGGGCCACTGATTGAGGCACCTGTGCAGAAGCAGAGACTGATTGAGCCACCTGTGTTGAAGCAGGGAGTGAATACGCCACCTGTGCTGAAGCAGAGACTGAATGAGCCACCTGTGCTGAAGCAGAGACTCATTGAGCCGCCTGTGTTGATGCTGGGACTGATTAAGCCATCTGTGCTGAAGCAGGGATATCCTGAAGACCATACCTGCTGGTGGCCCTTGAGGACTGGAGTTGGCCACTTCTGGTCTAGAGCGATGGGTACCATTAGATTGTCCTTGCTTGCTACAACAGTACTTGTCATTCTCTGTTAAAGCCTGTTACGTTGCAGGAGAAATTGTCGCAGCAGCGGCTCTGGGCCAGCCGTGGCAGACGCAGCAGTAAGCCACAAGCCACCAGCCAAATGCAAAGGTAAGCGGTGAGTAACAAACATGGTGGTTGCGAGGCGCTAGCTGTGCGGTTGGGCCTAGGCAGCCGCAGGGTTTGGGGGCGTGATGGCTGGTCGCTTTGTTTGGGGTTTTATTAATATTGCTGTGACCTATTTCACTCCCATTAATACAGCGCCAGATTTCCTTATTTTGGGGCAGGGGGGGAGAGTACGGGGGTTGTCGGCCTAAGCCGTTTCAGAATGAGACCCTTTGGGAGAGGTTCATTCAGCTCCAATACGGGTTATCGCACAGCAACCCCGCTTTTATAAAGTGACGCAAATCCACGCGCTTTCAATCGGATGTAAAACATGTTGCACGGATTCTCCCCGGTATCACCGCCCAGACACTTTAGTAAACAGACTCCTAAAGCAGAAATGTTCCCCCCCGGGGGTGGCTGCCTGGATGGAATATTTTTGTGATACTCTTTGGAGTTGAAAAAAAAACAATATTTCGTTATTAACGCTTTGGTTGCCGGAGAGAGCTCCAGTTTGCCCCACCTGCCAGCAAAGGGGTTAATATTACCCAACAATTGAGTAACCCTTTCCAAGTCAGCGTGCGTACAGTGCGCAGACAATGGCTGTCCCCTGCTCTGAATAGCCACGGTTTGTGTTACACAGATGGCGTCCCGCTGCTCTGCGCCTGTCGCATCTTTACGAGTTGGCCCCACCACGTTGCTGGAATTGTCAGGACTGGCATTGCCAAGACAGATTGCCGGGGATATCACGCCTGGGGGACTGAAGGGACGGGGTTGTCTCTTTTGGACAAGAAACTAATGGCAGATAAGTGTAACGAGGGAATCGTTAGCAAAAGTCCTCTGCAAACAGCTGGTGGAGGATTATTTTTATTCCACGGCCAGTTGGGTCTGTTTATTCTTTCTTTTCCTGTTGGCGCACAAGGCATTATGTTGTAGCAACAACAAGGTTACAAAGTCTCACAATCGCTGAGCATCTGTGCCATTATGGGGGCAAGTAGCTCTATAAAAGCTCTGTGATCATTTAAATCAACTCCCGCCCTCAAGACCCCCTAACAGGTCAGGTTTTAAGGATATCCCAGCTTCAGCACAGGTGGCTCAATCAGTCCCTGATTCAGTCCAGGTGGCTCAATCAGTGGCTCAGTCAAGGACTGACCCACCTGTGCTGAAGCTGGGATATCCTTAAAACCTGACCCGTTGGGGGGTCTTGAGGGCGGGAGTTGAGCGCCCCTGGTTTAAAAAACTCTCGAATTCAAAGTCCTATATATACACTTTTTAAACTTTGGAGAGAAGAGAAAGGGGGGTAGGTGTAAACTAGCGGTAACTTCCCTGTCTTTGATATGGGTGAAAATGAATACTAGCGGTATTGGACATTTAGTCCCGGTCATTTCGCCGCCGAGGTAAGTCCCTAACATTTGTCCTTACCCTAAAACCCCCTAATCTTAACCCCCAATACTAATGCTACCCCCTACCCTAAATACCTAAACACTCTACCCTAAAAACCTAAACCCCTTACCCTAAGCACTAAAACCCCTAAAGTTAACACCCTATCCTAAAACGTACCTTATCATTGAAGCAGCCGGTGGTGGAGTGTCCCTCTGTGGCCAAACGCTGGTGGAGACTTGGTCGCGGCGAGACAGCCGCGGCCAAATGTCCCATTCCAAATCCTAGTGTCAAATTCTTACGACCGTGGGCAAATGACTTTCCCCTCCTCTGCCTTTGACACCCACGATTAGATTATAAACGCCAATTTTGTGTCCAAAAATGTGATCCTGTCTACTGCCCTGTATACCCTGCAGCAGTATGCAGGAAACATATCCTCATTATTACTTGTAGCAAATAAAAAGATCACTTGTGAGCACATTCACATGTCTTAGGCAGGTCTGCAACCCTGCCTTTCACCATTATCCCAAACATACAGTGCTTCCACTGCAGCAAGGGATTCTGGGAAATGACATGCAAATGAGCACACATTGTGTCACCCCTTATTTGAGAATTTAGCAAATGAGCGTATAATATGACATTGCAATGCACGGTGGCTTAATGTCAAATATATGAAGGGTTACAACAATGTACAGGAGGGAAGAAAGGGGAGTGCTGCAATGAGAGGCCATTCTCTGAAGTGGGAGGGGAACTGTGAGGAAGAACTTCTTCACCTAAAGGGTGGTAGATTCATGGAACTGGCTCCCAACAGAGGTGGTAGGAGCTAATACAGTAAGGGAATTCTAACATGCTTGGGATAAACATAAGGCTAAATCAGATAGGAAAATGGGCAGACAATGTGCTTCCTATCATCCCCATATCCCCCACCTACCACTTCCTGCACACCCCAAAAGTACTAATTATCTAGTTACATTATCTGGACAATACCATTTTTAAGACCACCAGGTACCAGAACTTAAAGCTACATTGACAGCACGTTGCCCCAGACAGGAGCTCTTTGCACCTGGGAGTGATGCTGTACAACACCCTTTTAATAACATTGATTGCAGGCTTATTTTGTAACCATGGCACAGCAGCGGGTAGCTGAGAATCGGCGTGTGTCGCTCCGCTGGTTTGATTTGGCATGACTTCCTATTGAGGAAGCTAAAGACCTGCTAAGAGGTACTCATCAAACAGCTCCCCCGTCCAACTTTAATAAAGCAGAGCTGGCTCCTTCCCTTTCGCCTTTATATGCCTCTGTAATGCTATTAGATTGCAGGTCACATGTGTGCCATGCAGCAGTGTAATCAAACGCCAATAAGAACTGTCAATACCATTAAGGTAACAAGTGGGCAAGTAGCTCATTGGAAATCATTTGCAAAAATAAAGCATCTCCGGCTGCTCCTACAGACTATGCCATAAAGGTGAGTCAGTGAAAGTAATCCTTCCCCAGGAGGATACAGACACTTCATCATTTCTGCACAACGGAGCCACTCTGGGGAGCTCTGCCATCTCTCCTCTTCAGGATAAAGAGCAAAGTGGCAGGAGATGTGCTGCCTGCCGGGGCAACATTGCCCAATAATAATTCCGCTGCCAAGAGGACACTGTATGGGGAGCAACGTTGTAACAAACCAACCACTCTCTTGGAAGCATCAAACAGTTACATTTGACAGAGGATACGCTGACATTTAAGTAGCCCCCTGTATCCCTCAGGAAGGGGGGAATGATGGAGGTGGGGAGGGGGTGGAGGCCCCAGGACACTGCTGCAGGGGTTAATGGATTTGGGGGTGTTAGGTCAGAGCTAGGGGGACTGGGCTTAAGGGGGGGGGGTATATAAGAGGGGGGTGAGTTGCTGGCACTCACCCTATTCTGCTGCCATTCCAGAAAGGATCCCGCCACCCCAACCTTTATTGGTGTTTTGTTTTTAAAGGGTGTGTGGTGAGCACGGGCATTTTAAGTGCAATGTATTTGTGTTGTCAGTGAAATTGTAATTATACTCTCAAAAGTCTTCCATTCAATCAAAAACATCAAAATACAATTTCAGTGAGTAAACCCCCTGAGGTCTGTGCAGAGAACGTGTGCCCCCTTCTGCTGCCCCAGTCTGCACACGCGCAGGATGCTACTTTCGTTTCTTAGGAAGTCACAGCTCAACCCCTTTTACCCTATGAGATTTTCCAATGAGCCACCGTCAGCCAAGAGGTTTCACTTCAAAAAGGTTATCATGGCTTTTTCTTATTGCCACAGCTGACGGAGGGTAGTGTTCAGATTGCACGTGGTAAGGATGGACCAGGGATCCAGTTTAGATGAAGCGGGGAAGGCGTTGCTGGCCTGTGCCGAGGCGTCTCGGTCTGGTTATATCCTTCCGGTTTGGATAGTGGTATATTATACATTTCCTGCTTGGTTGGCACGGCCGGTGGGTTCTTGGGCATCATGGGTGATGCAGGGGGATCATCACGTGTGGGTGCAATCTGACGCTGCTAATTGGGTTATGCTGTTTTAATAACTACTGTGGCCATTTCACCCCAATTCTGCGTCTTATTGGGTATAGGGGTGGTATAGGTACCGAGAGGGTAACTCAAGACATCCTGACGTCATGTAGATATGGCTTTACCCACATGGCAATTTTCCCAACTTGTTTAAGCATCGTACTCTTGTATATATATAAGAGGAATGTATACATTATTTCACTATTTTACCCCCCTGACTCTGCTGGCTTTTTTGAGTATCCATCATCCTTCTAGTTTTATTTTTCTGAAATGCAACAACAGCATAACTAAAAGTCTTTTGCCCGGTTAGAATACCTAGTAACCCATAATTTGGGGACTCTTGTTGTCTCTGTGAATCTTCTGTAATAATATGTACTCATCCACCACCAAGGTGACCTTAAGTGTGTGGCAAAGAAATAGTTTGGACTCAGGCTATTTCTTTCTATTTCTATAATTATGAAGAACCCTGATTGCACTAGTGTGAGTCACCCCAAGATTGACCAGAACATTCCCCACCATGATGGGGTGCTGCTTGTGTCACCAAGGCTGTGCTTATACCAAATGCGGCTGGGCATGTGACGCCAAAACAAATCCATGTTTTCCGCTGAGCGCGCGCTAAGTGCATGCGCGATCGAGGCGGCCAAGCACGCGAATTTAGAGCAGATCTCAGAAATTGATTTCCCGAGTGACTTACGTGTCACGTGAGCGGTTCAGCCAATGAGGGCGAACCACTCACGTGATGTCATGGCCACGCCTTTGAAACGCCTCCATTCGCCTCCCGATGTCTCCTGCCTGCAGTGCAGGTTTCGGGCGTGTGCATCGCCCTGAGGGAGCGTGTGTGCCCTGCCAGAGCTGGTATAATTGAAGCCTAATACTTAACTCTGACTTAACAGTTCAGTTTTTAACGATATCCCAGCTTCAGCACAGGTGGCTCAATCAGTGGCTCAGTTCGACTGAGCCACTGATTGAGCCACCTGTGCTGAAGCTGGGATAACCTTAAAACCTGACAAGTTGGGGGGTCTTGAGGACCCCTGGGTTACACAGTGCAGGGGTAAGAGCAAGGCTACCAAACCCAACACAGGCTGATAATTACAGGCTTGTCCTCCACTTTATCATAATGACATGTTTTCCCTACAGATCCGTTCAAACATACTGTATGAGGGTGACTTAAACAAAGTCTCCCAGCTGCAAACTAAAGCCGTAGTACTAGGAGAATTTAAAAGAAATATATACATATATGTTGCTATTTTCGGTGTCTTGCCCTTATTTTGCCTTCCAGTAGAGCTCTCAAGATCTGCAAAATTGTCAACTGTCTCAAACAAGTATCTGTACATTAAGCAACGAGGCATTTACAGCACTCTCACAGCTATTATTTTGTATTATTATTATCGTTTATTTGTAAAGTGCCAACATATTCTGCAGCGCGGTACAATGGGGGGTATAGAGTTTTGTATATTACATAAACAGAATAACGTGCAATTAAGGACAAACATGCGCAAACACGTGCAGAACGTAATCTGATCCTGAGAGCTTAGTATGTAAAATTCTCTTGTAATGAGCAAACCATACAAAGCTATACACACACTCACACACTCAGTCATGCATGCTCACTCATACTCACACTCACATACACACACTCAATCATGCATGTTCACACACACACTCAGCCATGCATGCTCACTCATACTCACCCTCACATACACACATACCCACACACTCAAGCATGCACGCTCACACTCACATACAGTACACACACACTCACCAACCCACACACTCAATCATGCACCCACACACACTCACACACATGCATATGTGCACACACCCACAATCAAACTCACACACACACTCACATGCATGCACGTACACACACTCACACACCCACATTCACACGTACCCTCACTTGTATACTTAAACACACACAAGCACACAACACACACACATACATTCATACGCACATACACACAAACATGCACACACAAACACGCACACACACGTTTATAAAAGAGGATTGCAAGAAACATCAGTTTCGTCTTTAGTTTTCTGTACAATTTACAGCGCTGTTCCCTCAGCAGCTGAAATGTTCCCTTTATCCGGCACCAAACTTTCCCCACACGTCAGGGAACTCTGCGAATTTCACTCTTTTTTATATGGTGAAAAAGTTTTCTTTAATCCAAAGGTCCAGCAGGCATTGCATGTTCAATTCATTTAGATCGCTTTCTAAATACCATTGAAACGTAAAAAAAAAAATCTAATCAAAGCTGCAGTTCAGTCTTTTTTTTTTTTTTTTTATTTATTTTTTATCTTCAATAGTTTCATGTGTGCAATCTCTAATTACCTAAAGAACTGTATAGCTGCCGGTCAATTCGTTCTCCATGTATTGATAGGCGAAATTTGGTGACATAATTAGTGAAGGGATCTGTTTTTCTTCTGCTTCTGTCTGTGGAAGCTCATGAATATTCATGAGCACTCCTGCACTGACATGTGCTAGAGGGAGGACAGGGCTGACAAAGGGGTGTGCCAGGGCTTGTGACAGGACATGAAGGGGCAGTGCCTTAGCAAATGGCTGTTAAAATAGAATACAAGAAAATTGGTCTTTCAAAGTTGTTTTTTTAAAAACAGAAAATTCTAAAAGTATTTTTTCTTACTACAGAACTGATTTATTAAAAAAAAACACACATGCAGGATATTGACTGAACTGCATCTTTAAAAGCCGCTTTTCTACTAGGAATTTGGGACTATTTGGGCCGTGTCACCGTGACCGTTTGGCACCAAAAGTTAGATTGAAATTGTCACCACTTTTTTTCTAGCTTTTTGGAACATGTGATGTAGAAGAGCAAACCTGCTTTGCTGCAGTTTCCTTCTCACATTTGAACTTCATTGAAACCATCTCATTTTGTAGCATTTCCCAATAATATCTATTTTTGGTTCACCTGCGTGGAATGGGAAGTGCATGTTACTGTGGCAGCGACGCTGGCGCAGAACTGGGACCCTTCTTGTGATGAATAACATCTCATACCTCCAGCGCCAGAACTGATGCGTCTATCCCCCCCCCCCCCAAAATCACATATTTTAGATGCAAAACGTGTCTTTATATATGAGATCACAAACTATTGTAGGGGACAGGAATCAAAATCTCTTGCACCATTTATATATATTTGGTAAATGAAAATCCCCCGTCTCAGACAGGTCTGCACCCCTGCCTTTCCCCATCATCTCTTAGCATTCTGTGCTTCCACTGGAGCCAGGGATGCTGGGTAATAACATGCAAATGAGCACTCACACAGTGTCACCATTTGCTTGTATTCCATTTTAACATGGGACCTCTATAAGCTTATGCCTGCCGCATTTCACAGCTTTTCAGCACAGCCTTGGTTAAAGGAGTGCAGAGCCAGTGACCCTTCTCACAGACAGCTATTGTGACCTTTTGGATCTCATCAGTGTGAGGATAGTTATAGTGTCTTTGCTGTATGAAGCTGGGATAGGTTTCCACCACACATATATTTGGGGTAACAATATATGTATCCATCTTCCAGCTCCAACACTGGAGCAAAAAGCACTCCAGATGAATGGGAGAACACCAGTCCTAGTGAAATAAATAGCACTTCTGTTCTTTTTGCTCCCCTTTTGCAGCCAGAAGGCTTTGCTAAATAGGCCCTTATTTGTCATGGGGGATATAATGTCCTTTCTTTTGGTGTCTCTACACTTACAGAAGAAGCTTCTGGCTTGTTAGCCTCTCTTAGAAATGTATGCTGTGTATTGTACTACAGCACCAGCCTTGTGCACGCTGGTTGCAAACCAGTCTGATGATTGCGGAGACACTGGGCTCTGTTCTCATTTTAAAATTGGAAACCATGTGGTCGATGAAAGGAATTTCTGAGCTATGGTTGGTGAAACCCTCCTGATTTTCCTTGTGTAGCGTGAGATTTCATTAGAAGCAGCGCACGGCCAGTGAGTGAGGAGAATTACGGCTGTTCTATAGTGTGTGCGCCCGTACGCGCGCGCATGCCTGTGACGCACACTTTTTGTGTGTTTAGAGTCCGTGCGACAGGCTGGAAAGGTAGTGTGTGTGTGTGTGTGTGTGTGTGTGTGTGTGTTTGTGTGTTTGTGTGTGTGTGTGTGTGTGTGTGTATTATAAATACTGTAATAAATTATTTATTAACATTGTACATACATGCACACACATATACACACACATACATAAATTTCAGCGGCGGTAGCGGCGCAAATTCTTTATTTTACTCTTCTTCCCCCCTGTAGGCTGGTTCCACGCTCCCTGCCGTGCGCGGCACCATTATAGAAAGGCTGACTAACCTCAGCCAACTAAAATTGCAACGCGCGCAGGCAGTATGGAACCGGCATTACACTGTATACAGAAAAAAACGGGACTCCTTTTATTTTCCGGCATATCTTGCAGAAACATCAATATATTTCCATTAAAATGTCAGAAATTGAGGCGCATGCGCGATGGAAAGGCAGATGGCTGCTTAAGCCTAGAGCTCCGTCCCCCGCCAACTCATCAAAGCTGAAAAAACCACTTTTTTGCGATCTTTAATCCCCGGCACTTATACTCAGTAAATAAAGAGCACTCAGCGATGGCCCCGCAACCTAATAAAAAGAAAGCCACGGGCGATCTTCGCAGATACCTCAACAGATCTGCGGCAAAGGGCTCCGGAGCCGAAATGGCGGCGAGCTCAGCCGCAGGGTCGGACTCCGACCGCGAGGAGGAAGCAGTGGAGGAGCCTGAACAGCTGCCGGTAAGGCGCTGTGATTTTGACCGGCTCTATAATGACATGCATAAACTGTTTCGGGCAGAAATACAGGAACTGCGCAAGGAGGTTCAGGGAGTAGGGGAGCGCACAGGGGCGCTAGAGGAGAAAATGGCGGCAACTTCAAAAGCCATACGAAAATCTGACAAGAGATCCTCACACTTACAAGCCCAAATCACGGAATTAGCAGAGCGGCAGGAAGATGCAGAGAACAGGGATCGCCGCAATAACATACGGATCCGCGGCATCCCTGAAGAGATTACAGAGATAGAAGACTTTGTTTCTCACTGGATGGCGTCCCTGCTGCCCGACACCCCTACACAGGAGCTCCTGATGGACCGCTGCCATCGAGCTCTCAGGAGCAGACCTGTGGCTAATCAACAGCCACGCGATGTAATAGCAAGACTGCATTACTTCCGTACCAGAGAATCACTCTTCCAGAAGACACGCACCCAAAATGCCTGCAAGTTCGAGGAAACTACCCTCCAATTGTTTCAGGATCTCTCCCCTCTCACACTGGCTAGACGGCAGAAACTGCAGCCGGTCACGAGGCTCCTCCGGGACAGAGCCATTAGATACAGATGGACCTTCCCGTTCGGCCTACTTGTCATCAAGAACGGGAGGGCCATCTCCATGAGAGAACCAGAGGAGGGGGACGATTTCCTCCACAAACTGGGAGTGAAAGAGGCCCCGATCAACAGGCCTCAAGAGGAGCCAGCACGAGAGGTGGAATGGCAGAGAGTGGCTAGCCCCAAACAGAGGCGGGAGCCGCAGAGGGGCGATACCGATTAAACAGTGGACACTGCAATGCGTTTTACTTCAAGTAACTCAGCTTAAACCAACCTAAAGTTTCCGCAGTTGCGGACCCAGTTTGTGCCAAAATGGCGCTGTTAATATACACTCTCAACCCAAGCAGTGAAGAGCCAGCCCACAACAAAGGCCCAGCAATGGGTCAAAAATATCCCCCTAAAAATACGTGGCAGCGGCTGCACACTGTCCGATGAGCTGAAAAAGAAGATCAGCGACACACTTACCTTGCCGGGCGGCTGAAAGGAGAGAAGCGGGTCACTATGGATGGCGGTGAAACGCAAGCTGACCAAGATGGAGGCGTTCCTGGCCATGGCAGATGGAGAAATCAGCACCGGAAGCAGAAGGACCAATGGCGGGAAGACAACGCGGGAAGGCATCCATCTCTGTGACCAGCCGAAGAGCAAATGGCGCCGACCGGAAGGACGTAACAGGATATGGCCCGGTGGCCATCTTGGTAGAGGCAGAGGTGGTACAAACTAAAGGCAAGAGGCCAAAAGCGGACATACGTCATAGACCCGCGACGGACAATGTCGCGAGTAGTCTAAACACCCACCGAGGCCATGAACTACAGTCTAAACTCAGTCACATCAACACCAGTTCACATAAAAATAAAGTCACACACAGCTCACTATATACAGAGCGTAATTCAGAAACACTGAGAGAATTAATAGGGCTTCCCGGGCCCTAGAGGTAAGGGGGGGAAAATAAGGAGGTCCATAGCTCTATAGATACAGGACACATCCCAGAATACAGAATACAGACATAAGCAGAGAGAGTTACAGTTACCAATAGTTCCGGTTTACAAAAAAAAAAAAAAAAACACAAAAAGGGGGGAGAAGACGAAAGGAAAGGGGGGGGGGGGAGGGGGAAGTGGTTACTGTTTTTGTTTTATATAGCATTACTTGGCGGGAAGGAGAGGGAGGAGAGCTCACGCCTACCATCGTCATGGGACTCCACGTGGGCACCTGGGGGCTATCCCTCAGGGAGCCCATGCAAGACCCCACTGGGCCGGTGGGAGGGGGCTCTAGGGACAGGAGGGAAACCACCCGGGCTAGAGACCTGACCGGACACCCAGGAGGGGCAACCAGAGTGACAGCGGGGGTCGACCCCGTCTGTACACCAAAGGTTCTATTTGTCTATGTTGTGTTCCCCATGTTTCCCCGGTGTGTGCCCCTTCGTTTTTCCCACATGCAGACCGCGAGTCCAGAAACAAGGTCAAGGAACAGAACCCAGAGATAGATCTGAGGACCAAGCCCCACAACTGGGCCAGCAGAGTTCATGACAACACTAAGAGTCTTCAATACCAGCAGACGTCTGAGGGATCCTGGATAAGCGCCCCAGCCTTCGTCACACCATGGGCTCGGACGGTTGATTACAATAGAGAAAAGGTTAGGCAATACACTCATGAGTAACGGGATCACTATTATTTCACACAATGTGAAAGGCTTTAACAATCCAGGGAAACGCAGATTAGCTATAGCGGACTATAAAAAAACGGACCCTGATATAATTCTGTTACAAGAAACGCATTTTTCCAAAACTAGCTCACCAAAATATATAGATCATAGATTTAGGAATTGGTACTCAGCCTCAGCCACCAAAAAAAAAAGAGGAGTAGCTATTTTACTGCATAACCGTTTGCCCTTTGCGATTAAGACCATTAAAAAAGACTACAACGGCCGATTTTTAATTATAATCGGCGAAATAAGAGGTCAGCCGATCACACTGGCAAACGTTTATGCACCAAATGAAGGCACAGAAGCTTTCCTGGCAAGGTTTTTCTCAGTTCTCCAGAGGATAGCACAGGGATGCATACTACTAGGGGGCGATTTTAATCAGACACTAGATCCAGTAATGGATAGATGCACCCCGGAGGGCAAAGCTCAATCAAAGGTTAGACAAACCTGGAATAGAGGGCTGAGAGCTAATAATTTGTTAGATATATGGCGGGAACAACACCGCCAGGACAAAGGATTTACATTTTACTCCCACCCACATGACAGATATAGTAGGATAGATTACCTCTTTGTATCCAATAGAATGGTTTCGCAGATCTCCCACTCGGGCATCCACGATATTTCGTGGTCAGATCATGCGCCGATAGTGCTGCGGTGCTCCGATTTTATTCTAGACAGACCAGGAGCGAACTGGAAACTTAATGAAGTTTTAATAAAAATCCCCGATATTGCACAAAAGGTAGGGGATAGAATCAGGGAATATTTTCAAGAGAATATGGGAAGCGTGACTTCGCAGGCTACCCTATGGGAGGCCCATAAGGCAACTCTGAGAGGAGAGCTCATAAGGATTGCAAGCAAGCGAAAGAGGGAGAAGGACAAAAAAATCAATCAGTTGCAAGAAGAATTGGCAGTCCTCTCAGCTCGACATAAAAATAGTAAAGATGCAATGACCCTTAAGGAGTTGCTAGACACTAAAACCAAACTTAATATCTTGCTGACCTCCCGTGCTGAAAAGGAGCTGACATGGTCGAAACGGAAATTTTTTGAGAAAGCAAACAGGCCAGATACCCTACTTGCCAACAAATTACGAGACAAAAACCAAGTCTCCCAAATTCAGACAATTCGGACAAAGCAGGGGGATCTGACCTCTGACCCCAAAAAAATAGTTCAGGAATTTAAAACATATTATGAAACCCTTTACGATGGGGCGAAGGTGGCACACACGCCAACCACAAAAACACGATTAAAGACGTTCTTAGCAGAGGCTCATTTGCCTAAAGTGACCAGAGAGGAGAGGGACGCACTACAGGCAGACTTTACTATCGAGGAACTCCTAGAGGTAATGAAGTCATTAAAAGCAGCCAAGGCCCCAGGCCCAGATGGCTTTTCCAATCTCTATTATAAGAAATTTCGTAAAATACTAGCTCCTCATCTACTAAAACTATGTAATTCCTTCCTGGATGGTGCCCCCATCCCGGGCTCGATGCTCCAGGCGTCTATCTCAGTAATCCACAAACAAGGAAAGGACCCAGCGGACTGTAAAAGCTACAGGCCCATTTCGTTAATAAACTCGGATACAAAAATCTTTTCCAAACTATTAGCTAACCGCCTTAACCAGGTGTTGTCCAAGTTGGTCCATCCTGACCAAGTGGGGTTCATATGTGGTCGACAAGCAGCTGATAACACCAGACGGATTATAGATTTGATTGATCTGGCGCAAAAAAAGAATATCCCGTCTATGGTGCTTAGTTTAGATGCAGAAAAAGCGTTCGACAGAATTGACTGGCCCTACTTGAGAGAGACGTTGGGGGCGTTTGGCCTAGGTGGGAGAATGATAGAGGCAATTCTCGCTCTATATCAGGGACCGACGGCGAAGGTCAGACACCAGGGCTTCCCCTCGGAAGAATTCCAGATCAAGAGCGGCACCAGGCAAGGCTGTCCTCTGTCACCCCTTCTCTTTGCGCTATGCATCGAACCCCTAGCGGCGCACATCCGCCTCAGCCCGAATATAGTAGGAATCCAAATTAGTGATCAGCCACATAAGGTGGCCCTGTACGCTGATGACGTGATACTCACGCTATCACAGCCCCTCACCTCTCTGCCAAACGTCTTCCAATTACTAGGGGAATTTAATGCGATATCTGGGTTCAAAATTAACCAAGCAAAATCAGAAGCCCTAAGTATCAACTTACCTAAGGTCACTGAGAAACTGATCACGGTGAACTTTGAATTCAAATGGCAAACCTCCTCCATAAAATATTTAGGGATAAATATCACGAAGCAATCAGGCACCCTGTATAAGGCAAATTACCCCAGACTAATACGGACACTGAAGGAAGATCTCCGGAAATGGGCAGGGTAAAACATATCCTGGATTGGCAGGATTCAATCTCTAAAAATGAATCTCCTTCCCAGAATTTTGTACCTATTTCAGACTCTTCCGGTCCCTATAATCAGGGAAGAGATCCTTCGGTTACAGTCCGCAATGGTGAAGTTTATCTGGGGTAATAAAACCCCCCGCATCAAAACTAGCATACTAATTCGACCCACAACAAGAGGAGGATTAGCGGTACCTTGCCTGTTATCATACTTCAGAGCGGCCCAATTAACCCAAATTATCCAGTGGCACACCCATCCTAGTCGGAGGCGATGGGTGGAACTGGAGGCGGCCTGCTGTGCCCCGGTGGCACTGCAGGACCTGATCTGGCTCCCAAATAAGGTCCGCAAGGACTTCACACACCCGCTCCCCGTGGTTGTCAGCTCTTTGGCAGTATGGGACAAATGCAAATATAAACACGTCCTGATGAGACAACACTCTTTGATGACCCCAATTTTGGGAAACCCTGATTTCGCTCCGGGCCTGCAGAAGAAAGATTTTATTATATGGACGCAGAAGGGCTATACTCGCCTTCGACACCTGGAGGGTAGAATATCTATCAAACCGTTTGAACAAATTAAGTCTGAAAAATCAATTCCAAATTCAGAATTCTTTAGATACCTCCAGCTAAGAGCTTTCTATGATAAATTTCCCATTCGCGCTAAACGCACTAATTTTGAACAACTCTGTTCTACTGGAACAGGAACCAAGGGACTTATCTCTACAATGTACAAAGCGGTGGTCTGTCCGACTCCCGATGCCGACGTGACGTTAAAATATAAGAATAGATGGGAAAGAGACTTAGGGGACACACTAGAGGACGAAGACTGGGACTATATTGTCTTGGCGGCAGCTAAGAGCTCAATCTGCACGACGTTGAAGGAGAACGCGTATAAGGTCCTGATGCGGTGGTATTTGACCCCACTACGATTATCAAAGTTTGTCAGGGGCTACCCTCCATTGTGCCCTAAACAATGTGGGGAGCAGGCAGACTTGCTGCACATGCTGTGGGGTTGCACCAAGATACTCCCAATATGGGAAGATATCAGAAATTGGCTCCAGAGAATTCTCGACTGCACGATCCCTTTGGACCCCTGGTTGTTTCTGCTGGCCAGACGCACCCCGGGGGTTAAACAGGTCGGAGCACAAATTAATTGCACATTTTGCAACTGCCCTGAGGTGCGAAATCGCAGCATTGTGGAAGCAGCCCGAAATACCAAATATCCCAAAAATCAGAAATCGAATTTGGCACGTTTGCCGGATGGAACAGTTAACGAGTCTGGTTAACGACACCGGCACAAACTTTCTAAAAGTCTGGGCTCCATGGTTAGCCCTGAACGATATCCCAGGGATCAATGCCTCCAACATACTGCTTTAATAGCTCTAGGCGCGTTCTCCTTGGACGAGTGTAGCTGACGGGGAGACATAGAATACAGTCAACAAAGAGGAACAACTAAATTTGGTAGCAAAGTGAGTGAACAGGGTCTAGTGTACATACTCGCAACGTCCGCAAACAATAAGATAGCAGCGCGCCCGAGATCCGACGAACCTGAAGCCTCCAAAACCTAAATGATCCGGAGCCTCTCTGTGGCTGTGATTGCCAGGACGAGCCCAGCTGATTCGGAGCCGGTCTGGGACAGCCCCACCCTTTCCCCCCACTCCCCCCTCCCCACCTTTTTTCCCGGTGTAGTCTGGCCGTAAGTCTGGTGGGTCTGTGCGTATCCCCGGTATGTCTTTTGTGACCCCAAATACAAAATTAGCTGTTATGGGTACCGTTATGTATGACAATAGGTTGGTAGCGTATGTGATGATTGTACCGTGCACTCAATAAAAACTTTTTTGGTTGAAAAAAAAAAATGTCAGAAATTACAAGTCAAGTCAAAGGAGATTATTACAGTTAAGAACTATTTGATAATCTAATAAATATTCTTCGGCATTGGAGACGGCGTGATGACCTCATCAAGTGCATGGTTACAAAATGGCGTTTAGCGCAGAAGATAAAAGTGTTATAAAGTGCTTGCAGGGCAAGAATGATGGTCCAAAACGCTACCCTTCCATAAAACGTTTCCTGAGAAAGAATAGTCGCTAGGAAGACTGAAAAAACAAATTAGTGTCGTTCAGGAGCGGGAGCAGCTGGATCAACACGTTATCGATGATGCAATCAGACAGCGGCGTTCTCGTCTTTCAGCGAGCGTTTCAGCACAAGCAGGATATTTTGAACGCAGATTTTGAACCATACTATGAACTCAAACTTTATAATAATCGTAATGTTTAAGATTAGATTACAACAGTGTAACACATTTACGAGCTACGCAGGAAACAATCGTATTTCCCGTTTAAAGCTGCAGTTCAGGCTCCCGTTTTTTTTTTTTTTTTTAGTTTTTTTTTTTACTTCAATAGTTTCAGTTGTGCAATCTCTATTTACCTAAAAAAACTGCATATCTGCCGGTCAATTCGTTCTCCGTCTATTGATTGGCAAAGTTTGGCGACATCTTTAAATATGGGAATGTAAATCGTTGCTATAGGAACAAGCATGCTTGTTAAAATAGAATACAAGAAAATTGGTCTTTCAAAGTTGTTTTTTTTAAAACAGAAAATGCTAAAAGTATTTTTTCTTACTACAGAACTGATTTATTAAAAAAACACACATGCAGGGTATTGCATGAACTGCAGCTTTAATGAACACGAACCTCCCGCAGTGTATCCGGAACTTGTTTACATAATACAGTAACATAGTTGTCATCAGTTGATTGTCTACCTGGGGCTTCTTATATATATATATATGTTATATATATATATATATATATATATATATATATATATATATATATATATATATATGTTAATCTACATCACAGACCTACAATTGTGCACATTTTCATGGGGATTGAGCGAGAAATATATAAGATATGATGACAAACGAAAGGGTTCCCTTTTTTGTGAACACGGTGTAGCTGGATGGATTCTATGCAGTTACACTCATACAAGGACATGCTTTTTTTGCTGGTATCTTGGTGTTTCTGGCTGACCAGGTTGAGGATGTTATGTCTTAGGTCAAAGTCTTGTGAATAGCTCTTTAGAGAGCCAGTTGTCCTTGAATGGTATCAGATGACCCCCAGATGAATCCCGAGTATAGCAGTGGCTCATTCTGACAGGTGGTAACGTTTTCGGCTAACGCCTAACCCTAAGACGGCATCACGTTCTGCAGACTTTATACACAGAACCGGGTGTTTGCGATAGGAAGGGATTACCGAGGGCTCACGTGAATTCGATTTGGATGTTTCTGAACCAGAATAAAAAATAAACTTTAATGGAAAAGTTCTAGTTTCCAAAAATTACACTTTTTTTCCACAGTTGCAACACTAGATCAAATTCACCAAAGAAGAAGCTGCAGTATTTTCTTTGATACATCGGGTGCTGTTTTTTTCATTAGTTTCACTCCAGTTATATCTTACGGTCTGTTTCGTGCCTTTTACATTTTATTGACAGTCTTATTTGTGACTGCAGGTCAGGAAGGGGTTAAATTAGGGATGGGCAATCATTTTGGCTGGTGGGTCACTTTCATGAGTTTTGGTAAGCTTTGCAGGCCACACACAAATGTAGGTCCCCTCCTGCTTCCGCCCACATACCCCTTCCTCACCAGCTTCTCCCCCACATGCCCCCTACTCACCAGCTTCACCCCACATGCCCCCCTCTGCACCAACTTCTTCCCACATGCCTCATCCTCACCAGCTTCTCCCCCACATGCCCCATCCTCACCAGCTTCTCCCCCACATGGCCCCTCCTCACCAGCTTCTCCCCCACATGCCCCATCCTCACCAGCTTCTACCCCACATGCACCTCCTCACCAGCTTCTTCCCCCACATGCCTCCCTCCTGACCAGCCTCTCCAGCTTCTCCCCCACATGCCCCTCCTCACCAGCTTCACATGCTCCCCTTATCTCCTGCTTTTCCCGTACATACTCTTCTTCTCACCTGTGTCTCCCCTGCATGCCCCCTTCCACCTCTCCTACCCCCTCACTCGTCCCCCTCCCTTTATCTCCCTCTCCCCCTCCTTTATCTCACACCCACTTTCATTCTCTATCAGTCCCCCTTTCACTCTCTCACTCTCCCCCATTCTCTCATTCTTCCCATCACCTCCTTTCTCCCCGTCCTTGCTCTTACTCCCCCTTCTTCTCTGTTAATCCCCCCATTCTATCTCACTCTCCCCTCCCCCCCACTCTCTACCACTTCCCCTTCTCTCTCTCCCCCACAGCTCCTCTCTCACACCGGGTCACTACCTGTGGTGTGGGTCCTGTCACGATGAAAGGGGGGCCCTACCTGTGAGCCGCGGGCCGAATTTTCCCGCCCCTGGGTTAAACTCATGACGTATAATATCAGTGCGAGTGACATGTGAAACCTCAAAGCTCATTGAAGCTCTGGGTTTTATCTCAGTCATAAGCAAACACTTCCAGAAGGCATCCTTGTGATAAAGGAGATGCTGTGATGTTTTGTCAGGCCCTGCTGGCTCTCTCCAGGTTGCCTGGTACCTCCAGAGCTGTTCCATGACTGCATCCTTTGAACAATCCTTCTGCAGCCGCCGTATTAGCTTTCAGGAACTTGCCAAATATTTGTAGAACATACTGCACACCTAACAAGCTCCTATTGAACCCCCAAAATAACCACAACATATATATAAGCATATGAGTGTCACAGAGGAGTGCTACTGAGCATGGCAATATATATTTAAAATCAGAGACAGAACATAAAACACAGACAGAGCTCAGTTTTTAGCACATCCAATCAGACTATAAATTCTTAATAACCTGTGTAGTAACAGGAAGAATGATTTATAGTAAATCTGTCAATATTAGTTGCAAAGTTCTAAGTCTGATTGAAGCTTTTAATAACCTGTACATTACCAGGAAAAGCACTCTGTATTAGAGTTATCACAACCATACTGCAAGCCAGCAAGTTCCCCTGAGTGGAAGATGCTATGGAGTGAGCAGTTGGCTCAGGGGCTTACAACAATTTTGGCCAAAAATGTTAAACTAAAAGACCATTTTACTTGATATTTATACATATATATATTTAGGCACTGTACCGTGTATGAGTTTCACTGGATGTGCTAAAAACTGAGCTCTGTCTGTGTTTTATGTTCTGTCTCTGATTTCAAATATTTGTAGAATAAGGTTAATAGATGAGCAAGTAAATCGTTCCTGCTCCTTCTGCGCAGTTTTCTGCTTACTTGGGGAACTTTTCTGTGCCTTTAACCATTCATGGAGGTCGCAAATTAAAAGTGCACATCTATCAATATATTTATCTATAAGAAATCTATCAATAAATCTAATCACCTATTAGTATATATATCAATCAATTTACCGATCTATCAATGAATCTATCTATAATATATAAATCTATCAATATATCTATCACCTATCTAACATCTATCACTATATATATATATATCTAATCACCTATCAGTATATCAATGTTTCTCTCTTTAATCTACCATTTATAATCTATAATATAGCTATCACCGATCTATCACCTATCACTATATCTATCTAATACCTATCAATCAATGTATCTATAATATACACTCTATCAATCTATCACCTATCTAACTTCTATCACTATATATATCTAATCACCTATCAGTATATCAATGTATCTATCTTTAATCTATGAAAGGAAAAAAATGGTGTGATTAGCGCTACAAGCTGTGATAAATAAATGACCAGTGTACAAAAAATATATAAAAAATAAACAATGTGCAATCCTATACACTACACCTTAAAATAGTTAAGGCAAGGCTGCCAGGTAAAACTGACCCAAGACACAGTCAGTACAAAGCAAAAAACAAACAATACAAACCGGCACCTAATAAGTCCAAAGTGGGTCTGTATAAAGTCCAATTGGAAGGAATACCAAGAAATAGTATGTCCAATTTTGCACTTCCAGAATCCACAGCAAGATGTTATGTGGCATATGTAAAGCAAAAAGAGAAAAACATCATAGTGCAAAACTGCTACTAAAATATACAAACAATACAAACAGGACAAGACAAACAATAGACAAACACAAGCGAGGCTGAAAAAATATATAAAGCGTTAATTTAATAAACATATAATTAAAATAACATTAAAGAACGCTGGCAGATGACGAATCCGGTTTGGAAAAACCGGAATCCTACTCACAAGACGTTCGCAATAACCACGCAGTGATATAGAAGTATGATGTAGACTCCAACGGCATCAGGTGAATGTAGACTGTTCAGGGACTGCTCCAAGCTTCAGAAGAAACGCGTTGGGCAGCTATTGAGAGTTCTTCTGTGAACAAAGGCACATCACTCACGAATGTTATTTTAATTATATGTTCATTAAATTAACTCTTTATATATTTTTTCAGCCTCGCTTGTGTTTGTCTATTGTTTGTCTTGTCCTGTTTGTATTGTTTGTATATTTTAGTAGCAGTTTTGCGCTATGATGTTTTTCTCTTTTTGCTTTACATATGCCACATAACATCTTGCTGTGGATTCTGGAAGTGCAAGATTGGACATACTATTTCTTGGTATTCCTTCCAATTGGACTTTATACAGACCCACTTTGGACTTTTTCGGCGCCGGTTTGTATTGTTTATTTTTTATCTTTAATCTATAATATACAATCTATCAACTATCACTATATTTATCTAATCACTAGAGATGGGAGGGATTTTGGGGGTGGATTTGGATCTGCAGCGGATCGACCGGTTCCTTTGGTCCGCGGATTTCAACGGATCAATCTGAAAAAGGGCGATTCCCGGTTTGCGGATTTTTAAATTACCAGTACAATCCTTAAGGATCCGCTAACGGATCGCTGAACCCGCGGATTGGATTCTACAAATCCGTCCGGTTCTATCCAATGGCGAATTCCGATAAATCCGACCAAATCTGTTTGCGCATTGTACACCACAAAACAGATTTTGAGGGGAAAATCCCAGAATATCCGAGAAATTGATTTGGGTCAGATTCGCTCATTTCTACTAATCACCTATCAATGTGTCTATCTATAATATATAATGTATAAATATATCTATCACCTACCGTATCTATCACTATATCTATGTAATCACCTATCAGTATATCTATCTATCAATATTTCTATCACATATCTATCAATATATCTATCATCTATCATTTATCAATATATCTTTCCAATCACCTATCTACCAGTATATCTGTCTGATTAATATATCTATCTACCCATACGTGGGTTTGTGGGTGTTCTCTCTTCTTACTTTGTATACATGTTTATGCTGATTTACAGTCTTCGACTGAGCCACTGATGGAGCCAACTGTGCTGAAGCAGGAATATCCATAAAACCTGACCTGTTAGTAGCCTTTGAGGACTGGAGTTGGCCGCCCCTGCTTTATACTGTGGCATGCTGTGTGTCCGCACGGCTTTACCATACTACGTCAGGATCTCCTCTGCATCAATATAACCTTTTTGTTTATTACGAGAATACAGTAAATTAATTAATACAAATACAATTTTTTTTTAAAAACACAAGGTCTGACTAAAATGTTACAGGATCCCTGGGTGTAAATATTTGATCTGACAGGGTGGAGGTTACACATCCCAGCTGTTATAACATACAATGTAAATCCATGCAACAGGGCACTTGCCTAAACTAGTCAGGTTTCTGGAATCTCGGTCATTCCGCTCACGATTTTCACAGCAGACAAAATATTGTTATGGAGGCTTCAAAAGGTACAATAACAACCCCACAAAGAATATGTTAGAGAATCAGGACTGCTCAGCTCATTCGTGTCACAGACAGCCGGTCCCAACCTGTTCTAAATAATCACAGGGAGCACATGAGCCAACGCTCCCTGTCCATGATGGAGGCTCCCTAATACTTTGCAGAAACAATATATAGAGATGGGTCTGATAAACAATGTATCAACTGCACCCTGCTACTGCCAGCACCTGCAACGGAAGAATGCAGTGTCTGGGAGTGGCACATTGGAACCTATCCTCGTAGCTCCGAAGTTGTCAGTACCGAGCCACACCGTTTGTCGTCTTCTAAACCGCGTCTATAAAAAAGTGACCGACGGCACGGTGTAACAGCCAAACTGCCCGGATGGTACGTGCTTTACAAGCGGAATGACCTGAGCTGGTGCTAACTCCATCCCCAAGTCTGACTTATGGGTTTTGCTCTCTCAGCCAAACCCAGATTTCGGGCTCTGGATGGAACTCACACAGTACCAATCTCACCATTCTTGAGGTGGCGTGAAAAGTAATGCACTTTTTAAGAAGCGGTTTGTATAACAGAGCTACGAAAATAATAGCAGCTGTCATCACAAAATGCGAATTGGAGGCTTTTTTGACAAACCGGTGGGATTAACAGAGCCGGAGTGAATTATTGTTGTGCATTCAACAACAGTAAATAGCCCCCAAGGTGGCATTAGGGCAGAGAAATTTACTCTGTTATCAGTGTTACATTTTTTCATGTCTGTGGGGTTTTTGTAACATTGTAAGAATCCCGATCCTCTCTAATAGCGCGTCTGAGATCAGATGCATTGTAAGGAACCCCAACCCTCTCTAATAGCGTTTCTAAGATCAGGTGCATTGTAAGGAACCCCAACCCTCTCTAATAGCGTTTCTAAGATCAGGTGCATTGTAAGGAACCCCAACCCTCTCTAATAGTGCGTCTGAGATCAGATGCATTGTAAGGAACCCCAACCCTCTCTAATAGCTTTTCTATTGGGGTGATGCATATCTAACAATGTAGTAACTTCTATTCATTGAATAATGAACAGGGGGCACTGAGACCGAAAGACCCCAACGTAAAAAATGAGAGACGACATGCTGACCTTCTGGCTGCTGGAGCCATTTGTGACTTAAATAATTGGAGTAGATATTATACAGGAGACCAGGACTATTACATGGGATCAAGCACCAGACAGGACACTGAAGTCATATAAAATTATATTTATTTTGGCTAGAGCCAGCAGACCCAACACAATATCACAACAGAGCTACACTCACAATCCCTGGCCCTTACAGGGGGAATCCTAGTCGGTGTAGATGCCCGGCATCACCGCAATGACTTCCCGGTGCAGCTTCCACTCCTGTAGGGACTCGGAGTCTGCAGGTATCGCTGGATGCAAGTCACCAAGCAGCACTTTTGAATCCCTTGAGGTAGAAGAGCGCCCATTCTCATTTTCGGGTTGTTCCGGCTGTAACACGTAGCTCACCACAAACAAAGCGCGACCGCGGTGCTGAGGTATGGAATTGGTTAACGCCGACCCACAGCCATGCGGGCGCGCCTAGGATGTAGAGTAGTCGTTCAAGCCAGGTTAGGATTACAGATAGGAGAATGGTTAAGGTACTTGCCAGGTTCAGGAGCGGAGAGTTGCGGATTGTCAGAGTGCGTAGCCAAGTTCAGGATTGGAGAGAATCGGATTGTCGGGGTACGTAGCCAAGTTCAGGATAGGAGAGTGTCGGATCGTTGGAATACTTAGCCAAGGTCAGGACTGGAGACAGGAGAATGGTCGTACAAGGAGTGGAGGGTAGCGGAGTCCAAGGTACTAGCAGGGTTCAGACAACAAGAGGTTAATAAGCAGACAAGGTCTCAGGAACAAGAATGCAGCAAGGCACGGCGTCACACTGACTATGCTCAGCAACGATAGAGAGCAGACTGAAGATATATATAGGAGGAGCCTCCAATAGCCAGCCAGGGCGGAACCAGGAAGTAAGTGCCGATAGGCTGCTGGTGCACACAGGTGTGCCCTATGATGCAGCCTAATCAGGGATGAGGGCAGAACTGCTCGCACGCCGTCCCGCGTGCTTCACGGATGCCAGGGGGCGAAGCTTAGAGCGTGCGTCATTCTCACGCCGATTCTTAGGGCAAGAGGGGGCGGGACCAATCGCGCGCAGACCCGCGCATGTCACGGAGGTCAGGGGGCGGAGTCGAGAATGCGCATCATTCCCACGGCGATCCTGGGATGGAGGAGGCGGGATCCGAATCCGCGGGCTGAGGATCAGAACGCGCAAGGTCCACGTGCGCGTACTGGGACCACGAAACCGCGCTTCCTGAGTGTCCGTCACGGAAGGCTTGTTGGGGTGAGGAGATGGTCTGCGACCGCCAGGATGGCAAATTCTCACACCGGCACAACCTCAGAAAGCCTTGCTTAGCTAATCCGACCGCTAGAATCAGCAATCACACCGGTACTGAGAAATACTGCAATGCTGTGTGGTGGGTCAATCACAAAACGAGGGCTCGTCTGTGTGGACCAATCAACAAACAATACACAGTTTATGCATCAAGTCAAACATTTCAACAGTACTAAAAGATTTTGGTGGGCCAAAAATTGTGGTGGGCCAATCACAAGACGAGGGCTCGTCTGTGTTGACCAATCAGGAGGGCATGACAGAGAAGCTGAGGAAAAGAGGCGCGAGAATTACAAACCGACCAATGAGAACAGTCACAGAGCGCAGTACACCAGGGTAAACATAAAAGAAAAAGAACATAACACAGAGAATAGTGCAATACTGTGTGATTGAGAGATGGTATAACTAAAATGAGGACATGAAAAGTGGACAAATAAAGATTGCTACACAGATGGATGAAATAACAAATGGGTTTAGTAGGTAAACATCATGGAGCACACAAATGCAGTGGGAACTTACAAGAAAGCCCCAGAAATCAGGCAATGGAAATAGAGCACAGTCAGTGTCCGTTGTGGGAGGTGAAAAACCTGTAAGTGATGAAACTGCTGCAGGGGGTCAAGCTGCGCCGGCGATTCTTCCACTGCAGGACACCACAGAACTTCCGGGTTTGATTCTCCCACTCACTCTTCCGCACCACGTGACTGCGTCACACTGCGGACACAGCGGGCTTCTATTGGCACAGGAACCAGAGAGAATGAAACCCGGAAGTCCTGTGGTGGTTTGCAGAGGAGCAATCGCCGGCGCAGCTTGACCCCCTGCAGCAGTTTCATCACTTACAGGATTTTCACCTCCCACAACGGACACTGACTGTGCTCTATTTCCATTGCCTGATTTTTGGGGCTTTCTTGTAAGTTCCCACTGCATCTGTGTGCTCCATGATGTTTACCTACTAAACCCATTTGTTATTTCATCCATCTGTGTAGCAATCTTTATTTGTCCACTTTTCATGTCCTCATTTTAGTTATACCATCTCCCAATCCCACAGTATTGCACTGTTATCTGTGTTATGTTCTTTTTCTTTTATGTTCACCCTGGTGTACTGCGCTCTCTGACTCCTCGACACTGCAACTAGATAAGCATCTACACGGAAGATCCATTGAAGGTTGAGCTGCAATTGAACACTGGTTGTATATTTTACTTTTCTTTTATTGTTGTTTCAATTTTATTTGCTGATTCATTACTGTTTGTCATTTCCCCTTACCTGGAACACCCTCAGGAGCACCTGGTGATTTTTGTGTTACAATGAGAACAGTGCCTACCTCCTCCTCTTCCCAAGGCCGCTCGCTATCTCCTGATGATAGGCGCTTCTCCATCTGGGCAGACAATGCACCTGCTTATCGAACCAGCAGCTCCCAGATAGGAGAACTGCCCATCCCCACCCTCCATTGTCCACAACCTTCTTGTGGGACCAGCTGAACTCCAGATCCCTGCGTGTGCAGGCTGGGTAGGGGTTTGACCAGCCTAGCATGCCCAGGGACCAAAGAATACAATGTTTATGCATCAAGTTAAACATTTCAACAGTAATAAAAGTTACAACCATTTAATACTTACACATTTGGCCAGATGAGCCACGATAGGATGAATATAAAGGGCTATCCTGCATATTCATCCAGACCATAGGGCAATGAACACCCCATAAGACGTTGTTTGTAGATCTCAGCTGTTTGGATCTGTTTATCTGCAATATGTTGCTGACCTCTCTAGTAGTGAAGCAGTTAAAGTCATTCTTCTTGTTAAATGAGATTTTTACTTTTTTCCGAGAATAAATCCTGTGCTGTTTTTTCCCCCGCTGCGTTTTTGCATTCAGCGCACTCTTCTAGGAAAGATCAGAGGGAAGGAAGACAGGAAAGAAAAGCCTATGTCTGCATGTGATTATGAGTGACCTCTTGCTCTTGACATAACGCCAGCAGAAGCCCCCGCTCTGGGACATGAGCCAGTTGGAGAGCGGGATTCCAAGCTTCCGCCTTCAGTATTCCCACAGAGCTCCCAATAAGACCCTGCACAAGCCCTACAAGTTCACACACTGCAAATGATGCAAGGAACATCGTTTCACAAGCTGCTTGCTCTTGGCAGAGGTTTGTAGTGGGTGAGCCAACACTCAGAACTCTGGAGACTCACTGAAATAAACTCGGACCCTGGGAACATTTCTTTTTATGTCGCTTCAGTTACACGGGGGGGGGGTTAAAATGGCCAACCTACAGCTCGTTATATCGACCCGAAAGGGCGAAGCAGCTGCCCGCTGGCTCTAAGCTTCCTTGTCTCAAGGTTGAACATACATAACGGTGAATGCAGCTTTAGGGGGACTAGTCAGTGTGCTCATTCACATGTCCGCACCCAGAACCTGAGTACTCACAGTGTGATGTTCTAGAGCGCCTTAGCTTGTTTGGGAAACCAGTGCGATACAAGTATATACCCTCTGGGCCAGTGATTCCCAACAGGTGATTCGCGAGGTGTCTCCAAGAGGTTCGCCCTCAAAAACATGTAATGGTGGATTCCAGGCGGTGTAGTGAGTTCCCAAGCCCGTGTGGAGACTGTGCACTTTGACCCCAAACTGCACCTTAGTGTGGGGGGGGGGCATAGCCAGTGGTGAGATTACATTTTTTTAGTAACCGGATCGTCTAACAGCATCTCCCAGCATCTATTTCCCTTCTCAAAATGGCCATGTGCTGTCAGATGATGCTGCGTTGCTATGACAACGCAACACTGCGTAACATCGTGACGTCCCGTAGCGTCTCGTTGCCATAGCAATGAATGTCATGTAATGCGGTTATGTCACGTGGCGTTCCCGTTGGCATGGCAAAGCGGCGCCATTTGTCGCCGCGTGGCCATATTGAGAGGATTTGCAGGGAATAGATGCTGCTAGACGCCGCCTGCCGCTGCAGGTAAGAGAATTAAGTACCGGTTCAGCGAACTTGTGAAATTTTTGTAACAGTTTCGCGCGAACCGGTGCGAACCGGCAGAATCCCACCACTGGGTATAGCTATTAATTGCGCTTCCAAAGTCGTTTCCCACAATGCTTTGCATCCACAGCAGCAAGGCACTGTGGGGCGTGACTTTGGAAGCTCCCGCAGTGAGTGACTGCTCTACCCCCCCTGCTGCCTGCATACACCGAGGGGCAGTTTGGGGCCTTATTAAGCGTATGTTCCCCCCACTAGCTCAGGAAACTATACACTGCCTAGGATCGGTCAGTTTTGTTAGCGAGACGAAAAAAGGGTGTGTTGCTCGAAACGCGTAGGCGCTTTGTGTTGCTATCTAGGGGTCTGTTATGTTCCGTTTAATTAATAAATCATTTCATATGTTTCTATATTGGCCACCTCCAATTTTGTTGGCAGTGCTCTGCCCCCGCTCCTATTTTTGCTTGTCCATTTCATGGGCAGAATCAGCACGCTGTTGGAAACCTGCATCCTGGACCTCATGGAGAAAAGCATGGACCTTACTGAGTGACTTATTTCAATAATGATGCTTTATGTCAGCTTTGAATGGGACACAGTGTGTACTATAAATATGTGCTAGCTAGCACTAGGTACTCGTTCCGTAACCCTTGCTATGGGATGCTGATTAACTACGCAACACTCACTGAAGTTGCTGCTTGGGATGCTTTAATTGATTACAAGGATACAATTAACCTTTGAAGCACCGGTTCCTATCGACTTTTAAGACAGATATACAAAACTGGACAAAATATATAGTAGATGAACTAATAAAATGCATTAACAAAGCTGGTCACTGCAACAAAAAAAAACCCTCGTGTTTTGTAAATCCGAGGTATGAGTTATATTTTAGGGCAGCGTCTGTTTATGGCTCTAAGGATTCTTGAAAAGTTTGGAAATGGGCCAGATTCTAGTCTCTCATCAGAACTGTGCAAGAGGGTGGGCAACTCCAGTCCCCAAAGGCCACCAACAGGTCAGGTTTTCAGGATATCCCTGCTTTAGCATAGGTGGCTCAGTCTTGGACTGAGCCACCTGTGCTGAAGCAGGGATATCCTGAAAACCTGACCTGTTGGTGACCCTTCAATTGCCCCCCATTGGCGTACACTAAAGGGTTAACTGGGGTTAATTCACAGACAGATTTTACAGCAATTTAATTTTTTGCCTAACTAAGTAAAAACCTCCGCCAAACTGGCAGAAAGAAATAATAATAATATATTATATTATAATAATAATAAATTGCAATAATTATAATAGCATAAATGTAAACTCACACGCGCAGCGCCCTTATTACCTTTTGTATGTATGTATATCTTTTATATAGAGTCCACAGTGTACTCAGCGCTTTACAGAAGAGACGACAGCACAGGGAATTATAATAATACAATAAGCACAGCAAATAAGATCACACAATAGGAAAGGAAATCCCTGCCTCGGAGAGCTTACAATCTAAGTATCCGTTTGCGCTTGTTTGTCCTTATTTGGTATTGTCATTCTGTTTATGCCATTTATATCACTCTTTCCCCCTCTTTGTACCGCACTACGGAAAATGTTGGCGCTTTTAATAATAATATGGGAGGGGGAAAGGAATAACTATTCTCAATCCCCAGATTATTGCTCTGGGTTTCTCTGGCTAGGGAATATATTACATGTCACATATATTTTCTCTTGCAGCTGAAGGGGTTAAGTTATCGCGTTTGGGGAGTTGGCAGCGCCAGGGTTAACGCGGCTGTTTTTGCTATTACATGGGATTTGGAGCAGGAGACCCTCATATAACTTCAATCCAATGAGCAAGCTTCTTCCCTTCCCCCCCCTCCCAGCCCCTGGAGCCTCTGGAACGAGGAGGGGCACACCTCAGTGTGGGAAGTGTGTTACTGGGAAAGTTTCCTAAATATGAAAAGAGATGGGATTTCTGTGAGCAGAGCAGCGGAGGCAACAGAAAGTGTAGTGACCCCACTTTGCCTTCTTCAGGAGTGGAGGTGCAGTGAGGTTGGCTGGCTGACAGACACTTAACTGAGGGATTCCTGCTCAGGCAGAGATCAGAGTGTGTTTTCTCCGCAGCATCTTTGGATCCATGTAAGTAAGACTCTCACCTGCCATTCCTCTTATTTGTTATTAGGGTGACTGGTAACTGCCCCCCCACACCCCACCCCCATTTCAAGAGCTCAGACAGTTTGGGCCATCATAAAATGATTCTGCGAGACAATCACAGGTCCAGCTGAGGCCCGACACGGTAAGGTCGACAGTGTACTCAAGAGTTGGAATTAACAGACATCCATTGCATGTATGTATTTCTAATTGTATTTATAATTATAGCACCGATAGTGTACGCAATGCTTCGCAAAATTATAATACACGGAAAATAAGATAGTGGGGATAATTCAAATATAAACATAAGGTAAATGGAGGAACCGCTTTACAATCTGAGTGGTACATTGGGACACGTACAGACACAGTAGGAGTATAAGGGCGTTATTAATGGTGCAGTAAGGGAGGTCAAGTCCACCTGGAATTGGTAGAAGAGGTGTAGATCATTTAATGAGATGCTTCTTTGAAGAGATGAATTCTCATCTGGGCTTTGAACACGCTAAGTGCATGTGCTTGACGAATATTGAGTGGAAGAGAGTTGCGTGGATGGGGAGAGATTAGGGTTAAAGGTGTTAAGAGGGTCGCAGATGTAAAAAGTGCAGAGATGAGATCTCATTAGGATGAGTGTACAGTACGAGGCGTGTAAGGAGATATCAGAGTGGAGATATATTGAGGTGCAGAGCCTTACGGGAAAGGAGGAGCATTTTGTCTGTTTTTTTTTATATACAGAAGTGAATAGGAGGCCAGCAGCGAGATTTCTGCAGGTCAGAAGATACACATCTGGAAGAGAAGGAGATGATTTGAGCAGCAGCATTGTGAATGGATTTTAGGGTGAGAGAGGTGTGAGGCAGGAAAGCTAGATAAAAGAATGTTGTCGTAATCACTTTTTTAATGACCTGATAATCTCCTGTGCTGGAGAGCTTGCACTCTTATTCTGATGCCTAAAACATAAGCATTGATGTCACAATTGATGGCACTAGTATCAGAAATAGGTTCAGAGTGGCATTAATACAAAGCCTCCCAAATGAGTTCCCAATATGCAGTACAGAGTTCTTTATTTTTATCTGGATTTTATTTGGGCCCGCCCCACCCAAGTAGGATACACAACATGGTTTAGGTTATCAATTAACATGTCCGTTAAGATGTGAACATACTGTAACATTAGTCATCCGATGTTGTTTTGTATCGGCCTTTCCTGTTTGTCTTTCCCTCCCTCCGTTACTGGCATCTGACAACAGTTGCTCTCGATCTGCACCTTCTTTCTGAGCTTCTCCCCGTTTATCACGTCAGATCTGACTCCTGCCCCATTTATCTCATCTGCTCCTCCTTGGATTTCACATCCTGTAATGTGACCTTCTTAATGCTCCCTGCTCCCTCTCCACTGATCCCCCTGCTCTGTACGGATACAGTAACTGAAGATACTAGTTGCATCCACAAGTAATGTCAAGCATTATCTACAATGTTAACTATCTGACATATCTATCCCCCCCCCCCCCCGCTGGTTGAAGTGAATAGATGGATTTCTGAGCAGCAGAGCTTGCAGTCAACTTAGTCTGAAAAGGACACCCATAACACAGGTTGTGTGAACCATCCCTGTACAATCAGGCCAGGGGTGGCCAACTCCATTCCTCAAGGGCCATCAACAGGTCAGGTGTTCAGGATATCCCTGCTTCAGCACAGGTGGCTCAGTCTTTGACTGAGCCCCTGATTGAGCCACCTGTGCTGATGCAGGGAGACATTGATTGACCCTCTTGTGATGAAGCAGGGATTTCCTTAACACCTGACCTGTTGGTGGCCCTTGAGGACTGGAGTTGGCTACCCCTGGGATAGCCCAAAACTGGTCAACCCTACTTTTTTCCATAACTCCCACCGCCCCCCATTTATTACCAGAATGGGAAGCAGGGGGTCCCTGGAGGTGAAAATAGTTCCAGAGATACTTATTGTACCACTGAAGGCAACACGTTCCTGTCCCCTGCAGGGGAAACAAAATGGACGGTTAAATCTTTAAACGTCATTCATTGTGGCTTCCTATTGGCTCGCGTGACACAGGGGATTTAAATACCAGGAACACTTGCTACCTGTACCGGGTACTGTATGTATTTCGGCAACCAGACATACCCCCGGAGCTGAAATTAACATGTTTCAGGGACCCTCTGCTCCCCCCCCTCCCCCCGCACCCCTCGGAAGTAAAAGCGGAATCAGACATTTAGTCGCGGCTGTCACGCGGCGAACCCTTCTCTGCCGGCGTTTTGGCTGTTGGTCCAATAAGGTAAGTTAATATAATGGGGTTTTAGCGGTTAAGGTAGGGAGTTAAGGATAGGTGTTTTAGGGTAAGCGGTTAGGTTTTTAGGGTAGAGAATTAGGATAAAAGGTCTTAGAGTAAGGGGTTAAGGTTTTTAGGGTAGGGGGTTAGGGTAAGGGTGCTAGGGTAAGAGACTTAGGGTAAGGGCTTTGGGTTAGAGTTAGGGGATTAGGGTAAGGAGTTTGGTTAGGGGTTTTAGGAAAAAGGGTCTTAGGGTAAAGGGTTAAGGTTTTTAGGGTGGGGGATTAGGGTAAGCGGTTTAGGGTACAGGGCACGGGGCTTGGGGTAATGGGTAGAGTTTGTTTTAGGGGTTAGTATTAGGTGTTTATAGGGTGAGGGATTAGGGTACGGGGTTTAGGGTATGGGGTTTAGGGTACAGGGTAGTGTTTGTATTAGGGGTTTTTAGGGTAAGGTTAGGGGCTTACTTTGGCGGCAAAGCAGCCGGTAGAGAGATGTCCCTGCGGCGAGTTGAGTGGCGGCTAAATACCGGCAGAGAGTTGATCACGGCAAAACGGCCGTGACCAAATGTCCGAGACTTAAATAAAAAGGCCAGGGCGAGAACTGCTGCTTTAAAACAAGTCCATGGAAAGAAATAAGGCGACCCCTCTTATTCCCCCCGTTTTATTTATAAGACTCCGCTTAATTTTCAATGGTCTATTATTTTAACACACGATAAAGTGTCTATGCTTGTAACGGAAACATGGCTTTTATTACGTGTGCCTTTTAATAAGACGTTACTATCACGCACAGGGTCATTTATCTAAAATATATATTAATATTTCCTTCCTAATGAAGATAAAAAAAGAAATATAAAGGCAATTTGAAATGGGTTGCAAGCTTGAAGAAGTGTAGTCCCCAGCCTAGAACATCTGTCTTCATACGCAAGATGGACCACACGAGAGAGAGAATCCCCAAGGAAGCACTCACCTCTAACAGTGAAAATAAATACATGTTATTAGTAGTACCGACAAAGAAAACATAAACTACCATTAAAACCTAAAGCTAAGCGCCTGTATTGTGCTATGAACTTGGTGAGTAATACCAATCTTGACAGAAAATCGGTAAGCTATGAACAACCTATAGTGAATATATATCCCTCACAATGTAGTGTACTGTATGTTAATGGGGTATGTATATATATCCTCACGTGCATGGATTGTTTGTAGTAATGAGCAATTCCCCCGAGAGACGGGAGGTTGATATCCTTCCTATCCAAGATTGTTAAATCCAAAGTCTGTTAGAATTGCTCCCTTCTACAGTAGTAAATAGGTATGCTAAGATTCTATAAGGCTTCAACCTATTTGTATTGTTAATCCTAACCCGGTTGCCTCATAATATACATGAATGTTTAAAGCTATCTGTTACTGCAATCCTTTTTTCCAGAACACGAATTCCTTTGTTGCGTTGGGACAAACCCAAAAGGAAGAATGGATTCCTTTACTCTCGATCCCCTGGAACTGGATGACGGAAACTTCTCCTTCCTCATAAACTACACTGTGGACGGGGTGTATTCCAGTCCCAAAGACGTTAGCATGTTTTGCATACTTTACTTTGTGGTGTGCGCAGTGGGCCTCGTTGGAAATGCCTTCGTCATCTACGTGGTTTTGAGATATCGCAAAATGCGGACAGTCGCCAACATCTACGTGTTCAGCCTTGCCTTGGGAGACCTGCTCTACATGTTCTGCTTGCTATTCTTTGCCACGGAAATAGCATTCTCATACTGGCCTCTGGGGACATTCATGTGCAAGCTATTCTGGGCTCTAACCAACGTGGTTACCTTCTCAAGTATCTACTTCCTCACCATCATGTCCATCAATGACTGTGTGATGGTGTATTTCCCTGTCTTTTCCAGTAACCGGCTTGGACCTAAGGTGGCCACTGTGATCAGTATCTGTGTTTGGGTGTTGTTTATATTGCTAGGCATTCCCATATTTATATATGCTGAATTAGATGACTTTCTTGTCTGTAGGATTCTTTGGCCTGAGCCCACAACCATTTGGTCTGTGATCTTCATATCCTGTCGGTTTGCCATGTCCTTCGCTTTGCCATTGGCACTAAACTGTGTCTGTCTCATTCTCACCGCGGTGCGGGTGAAAGGCTCAGAGCAGCCTGGTGGTGTGTGCAAGGAGAGCATGATAATGCTACTTGTTCTCTCTCTTGTATTTGTCCTCTTCTGGATCCCAATGCATGTCTTGGAAATGATGTCCGTGACCGGTGTTATCTGGGGCCTCAGTGAGGAGGTCTATTACTTTGTCTGCCTCATTCCTTACCTGAAATGTTGTGTCTATCCCATTCTGTACGGAGTTTTGTCTCACAGCTTCACAGAAGCATACAAGAAGGTTCTTTGTTGCAAGAACGTGAAGACGGTCAAAAACCCTGAAGAAGGGTCTGAAAATAAATAAGGGAGATCTTCCAACTGCTAGCAAACCGATGCTCTTTCATTGGCTTTATATGAAGATTGGGGTTTCAAGGGCTACTGCTTCTCTGGTGAGTACAGATGCAGCCACAGGTATTGGACCACTTGCCTTGGAAAATCTGTGGCTATCTCGCAGTTAGGTCGGGTCCCCAGTGGTCACACGACGGTGTGCGCGCCGCGCACCAGATACACGCCTCTTATCAGGCAGCCCCCAGTGCTTTCTGTTGTGGGCACTCACGAAGCACGATGGCGCATGAGCCAGCAGGGATGACAAGACTTTTGTCTTCCTGTGCGGCGACGCAGTCACGTGGTGTCCAGGGAGCCAATGGCAGGGCAGATAGTTTGGACCAATAGGAGCGCAGGTAGTGTAGACCAATGGCCGCACCCCCACCCCCCTGTCATGGCTGCGCCCGCCCCGCACTTCCCATCGCTCCCTACAGACCACAGATCGTGGCTTTTAGCTGTGCACGCGCTGCCAGGACACCAGGCGCGCGTGCAGTAGTCAACACTGGGGACGTAGCCTAACGCTGCGAGATTTCTGCAGCCAGACTAATGGCCCATCGGATTAACACAGCGGGGGGTCCCTGCATTTTAATGGGACTCACGCTGTGCGAATTCCACCAGGCTGCAAGTCCCATTCAAATGCAGGGACCGCCGCTGCGTTCATCCGATGGGCCATTATAGCCTGTTCTGGACCTCTCACGAGTCACTGCGAGATAGCCACAGATTTTCCCAGGCTAGTGGTCTAATACCGGCGGCTGCCTCTGTACATACATCGAACTTCTCATATCATATTAGGTTTATTACAAGTAATCGTGGAAACAGAATTTCCTCCTATACATGGTTTATCATCCCGAGTACAGCAAAACATTGTCTCATTGATGCTTTTGCAATTAACTAAATATGGGTTGAGACTAAGCTCTGAACGCCTACATCACTTTTAGCTGTGCACCATGACGCTCCCAGGAGAGCACCAGTGCATGTTGTTTTAAATAAGAGTGTTTTTGTGTGCGGCCCAAACAATATTTTCCATCCATTTTAAGATGTCATAAAATAATATATTTGACTTTGGTACTGTAGCTCTCCAGTATACATTGGAGCACACCAGGGGAATGTCACAATGGAAAGTAGATCAGTTATTAAAAGAAAACACACTTTTCTTTTTCACTACAAATTGGAAGAGAGATAATCCCAGGGTCAGGAGGGCAGATCACCGGATATCTGTCTCAAATCAATTAGACATGCAGGTACCACATGGGAATCTCATGGCACATGACGGTGAGAACCCAGTGAATCTGGTGGATTTAGTAGCTTCTCTCTCATTGCCATATTGTAGCGATATTAAGCAAATCTTTTTTGAATGCCAATTAATTTTTTTTTCCATTATTTATACAAAACTTGGCACAGCAAGAAAATGTAAAAAAAAAAATGTGCAATTTACTGTTGTTCTTTCCAAGAAAACCCCCAAGCATTTGGAATAAGACGCTGGCTATTAACCCTTTTTTCTTTGCAACGTGTTACTGGCATCTCTAGCAGAGAAGGGAGTTCACGTCCTTCAAACATATGGGGTTAATTCAGGGGTTCTCAACTCCAGTTTTCAAGACCCCCCCAACAGGTCAGGTTTTAAGGATACTTTCTTCAGCACAGGTGGCTCAATCAGTCCCTGTTTCAGCACATGTGGCTCAATCAGTCTTTGCTTCAGCACAGGTGGCTCAGTCTTCAACTGAGCCACTGATTGAGCCACCTATGCTGAAGCTGGGATATCCTTAAAACCTGACCCGTTGGGGGTCTTGAGGACTGGAGTTGAGCCCCCATGGTTAGTCACATCAATGTATCACTAATACATTATTTGTTGATATTTCTGTGTTATCTAAGAATTCACCAGTTTTCCCATGGTGCCTCCTACCTGTCGGCTTTTACAAATGGTCTGTGATTACAACTGTGTTTAAAGCAGAATTGCTGATTTATACCACTTAAAGTGGAACGGTGTAATATGTCATTATGGCATTAAAACATTTCTGCGCTCTGGCACACCGGGGATATTGTTATTTGGAATGAAATAATTATCGTAGGACGTATCGCTTGTTTTACGGACACCATCCCCTGTGATGCCTGTCACTTGTTGTACACCTGACTTGCGTGCAAGCCACAGAGTGTTATACATCCAACTGCAATGGTGCCGACTGGGGCACTATCGCACAGAAACTCCCATTGATGCCAATAAGAGTTTCCGCGGGGTAGTGCCCCGGTCGGCACTATTGCAGTTAAATGTTTGACTCCCAGTGAACTTTAGTCTTATTTTTAGCTCTGCTTTCACAGTGGGAGAGAACAAATAAACACGTGCCCTTTAAATCCAATACGGATTCTTTTTGCGTGGCAAGTCATTTGGTGGCATCATGTCAAGTCATTTGGTGGCAGCGTGGCACGTCATCTCCCCGGGAGAAATTCACTGATGTTGAGATTGCGAGGATCATGACGTGGGTATAAAACAGTAACCCTTTCACTGCCAGTGGAACCGAGAGCTGTCCTTTTCTGGAAGCAAAAAGGTTCAAACTCACAGGGGTCTATGTATCAACGTAGAGAAAAGTGTGGTTAGACACACAGCTGTTTTTTGGAGCAGAGCTGCGGCGTATGCAAGAACCTTTTCCTACATTTGATGCAGGGTGTTACTTACACAGCTTCAGATGTTGAAGATTTAGGGGGTAAATAAAGGACAAAAGGAATGGCCCAGGGAGACACAGACTGATAAATCTCATTATAATCTGTGCCCCATGTAACTCCCCCCAACCCCTCCTACTGACTCTCCCCAAGGTGCAAACTGGGGCAAAGACGCAGAATGTGATACATCTCATTATAATCTGTGCACCATGTAACTCCCCCCAACTCCTCCTACTGACTCTCCCCAAGGTGCAAGCTGGGGCAGAGACGCAGAATGTGATACATCTCATTATAATCTGTGCACCATGTAACTCCCCTGCCCCCCAATTCCTGCTACTGAGGCCCCCCAAGGTGCAAGTTTGGGGGCAACAGGAACAAAATGCTTTGAAACATAGATACAGGATGAAAATGCCCTAGGTTTACTCCAAACTTGTCTGGATACATAGGGGCATAGGTGTCAAAGTCTCCTCGTGGCAAAAGTGGGGGGACAAAATGCATCAAATTTGTTAACGAAAAAAATCCTATTGGAAACATTGGGATTTTTGCCTTGATAGATTTGGCGCAGTTTGTTTGCTGAACTTTGGCAGCCGGGAGACGTTCCATACATCAGCCCCATAGACTGCACAGAATTAGTTTCTTTGTGGACTAATTTTGGTGAACTGTATTTTTTAAGACACACCCCAAGCCGTTACATGGAAAGGAACATGCTGATCTCGACCTGGTTTAAGGAGTGTGGACCCCCAAGCACAGAGACGGAAACAGGTCCCCGGGGAGCGGTCAGTGGGGAAAGTTATAGCTGTTCCCCATAGATAGGTAAGGCTGGGATTCAGAACAGCTGGTGTATCTTATTCTCAACTTGTATATGGGAACTGGGCTCGTTCTGGTTACAAGGAGACCCAGGAGAGTGTGTGTGTGTGCGTGTGCGTGTGCGTGTGCGTGTGCGTGTGCGTGTCGAGAGCGTCACACTTTTCACCTTTGTGTCCAGTATTTTTGGAGAAGCCGCCTGGCCACCCTAGCAACAGGTAGGAAAAAATGTTTAATGCTAAAAATCATTGGAAAGGATAAATACAGCTTCAATCTAAAAAGAAATAAGAAGTGAGGAATTGCATCAGAGATTTAAGTAATAAAAGGACAGATACAATCCAATCCATTTTAATGTGTCATAAAAACCATGGGATAAAAGGGTGTCACATAGGGTTGCCAGATGCCAATGACCACATCTGGTTAATGTTGATTTTCGCATTGATTTAAAATAAGTCTGTTTTATTGTTTTTTGTTAAAGGGTTTTCAAGCACTGGGCAAATTGCTCACATACGATAACAGACATGCACCGCTATTAATAATCTGTTTGGGGAAACAAATTCTGCTTTATATTCAATGTAATCTGCATGCTGATCTACCCTTAGCAGAGTCATGTAAAGTAACGGCGATAAATATGCTTTCAGGTGTAATGCATCAATATCTATATAACCTCTAAACCAGGGACGGCCAACTCCAGTCCTCAAAGGCCACCAACAGTTTTTCAGGATATCCCTGCTTCAGCACAGGTGGCTCAATCAGTGGCTCAGTTGAAACTGAGCCACTGATTGCGCGCCTGTGCTGAAGCAGGGATATCCTGAAAACCTGACCTGTTGGTGGCCCTTGAGGACTGGAGTTGGCTACGCCTGATGTAAACACTCATTAATCTAAATAGAAGCCGTTTCCGTTTTTACCATCTCATACAATCATTGTAAGTTGACATGTTATCACAAAATAAATATCTTGGAGGCGGATGTGGTATGTGTTTACAGAGAGTTTCTTATTTTTAGTTTTCTAAAGACGAGAGATTTAAACAGAAAACACCTGTGGTTCGGTAAAGAAGCCTATTGTTGGCTTAATGATGTTTGCAGAAGAAAGCTTTCAGAAGAATCAGTCATCATTTCTTGAGCAAAGTAGCACACGCTGAAACTCCGTTTCTAGGAAGGAAGAAACACATTGTGAGCACGTCTATTGTGCTCCATCTATCAATGGTAAAAGGGTTTTTCAAATTGTTGTGAAACAGTGAAAGACATGTGCTGAGTTCCATGCACACCTCATTAGAGTCAAGCCATACAATGAAATGGGACAGGCTAAAAGAGGAAAGCACAGTCCAGGCAG
The DNA here is from genome assembly GCF_040206685.1 of Ascaphus truei. NCBI lineage: Eukaryota > Metazoa > Chordata > Amphibia > Anura > Ascaphidae > Ascaphus > Ascaphus truei. The sequence goes on along the minus strand of NC_134493.1, from coordinate 40,120,722 downwards.
CAGATAAATACTATAAGACAGGAATTTATCAATACTAAAGCCCTTTGGCTTCTCATTAGGGTGGTTAGGGGACATCCAAAAATGCTGGACATGCTCCATGCTGTTTCCTCCTCTCCCTGGCCCCACCTCCAGGCTCCTGACACCTCCGCCTGGTTGGCTGCATTACCCAGTAGCAATCAGGATGGAGAAAGCTGCCCAGACCCCCAGCAACAGTCCTGCTAGGGGGAAATCCTAATACCGGTATGCACATACATGTCCAGAGAGGTAATACCAGTATACACATACATGCCCAGGGAGGTAATACCGGTATACACATACACGCCCAGAGAGGTAATACCAGTATACACATACACGCCCAGAGAGGTAATACCAGTATACACATACATGTCCAGAGAGGTAATACCGGTATACACATACATGTCCAGAGAGGTAATACTGGTATACACATACACGCCCAGATAGGTAATACCAGTATACACATACACGCCGAGAGAGGTAATACCGGTATACACATACATGTCCAGAGCAGTAATACCGGTATGCACATACATGTCCAGAGAGGTAATACCAGTATACACATACATGTCCAGAGAGGTAATACCGGTATACACATACATGTCCAGAGAGGTAATACCGGTATACACATACACGTCCAGAGCGGTAATACCGGTATACACAAACATGTCCAGAGAGGTAATATCGGTATACACATACATGTCCAGAGCGGTAATACCGGTATACACATACACGTCCAGAGAGGTAATACCGGTATACACATACATGTCCAGAGAGGTAATACCGGTATACACATACACGCCCAGAGCGGTAATACCGGTATACACATACACGCCCAGAGCGGTAATACCGGTATACACATACATGTCCAGAGAGGTAATACTTATATACAAATACATCGCCAGTATTACCTCAAATTTTTGACTGGATTGAGTGTCCAAATACAGGACAGTCCGGTTCAAATTCTCAACTCCAGTCCCCAAGGGCCACCAACAGGTAGAATATTGATTTAACTACTCCCTCTATGTATCCTAGCCTGTATGGTCTTTTACCAGTTGCCCTTGAGGAAGGCTTATGTATTTTGTAAATCTTTTTAATATGTTTTTAACCTTAATAAATATGCATCACTATTATTTAGACTAAGATTTGTAATTGTCTAGTTTATGTATTGTGCACCGCACCTAATTGGTGCTTACGATTCAGTAATACGCCCACCATCAAGATCTGGCCATCTCAGTTTCAATTAACATCATTATCCTATTAACTTCCCACCTATGGGAGTAAATCTAAGAGTATATATGCTCCTTACCTACCATTCAATGACACTCCTGATGAAACCGAGAAGGTGAAACGCGTAGAGTGACGTTGCTGACCCAAACCGGAACCTCTAGAAGCGGATGTCGTCACTTCCGGTTTTCGGTGAGACGCATCCGTGACACGCACGCCAGCACAGAGGAACAGCTGAGAGACTACTCATCCGGTTGCAGAGATCCACTGCGTGAGATCTAAATGCTTGTCTAAACCTTGTACCATGTGAGTTTATTGGATTTTATCTACTTTTATAAGTTACCTTGTACAGTCTACACTATGTCCAGTTTTATTGTATACTAGAGGCTCATTGGAGTGACTTACCTGTCTGAGGACAGCGTGCTTATCAGACCGACACCATCTGCGGCCCACCATCTAAAGATACCTTTACGTGTCCCTGTTCCTCTCACGTTTGTGAGTATTCAGATCACAGACTTTACTAATATAGTACCCACGATTTTTCACTATACTGCACCATCAGAATATGTCTTTGTTTTCACATGTTTGCGCTTCCTGATGATCCATACCTTCCACTTGTCACGAGGATTGAGAGAGCAGTCCTACACCGGGTTACAGCGGCATTCGTTATATGTGTTTGTATAAGTATCACTATTGTTTTTTATAAGAGTTGATTTTAGACCACACTGTTGGTTTATTCACTACACCTGAATATATAGAACGCCATTTTAGATAAGTTTTTTTCACATACACTGGTTCTCTTTTTATCAAGGCTGCACCTGTATATTTCAGTTTGTTTCTAGCACTTGGATAATGGCTAGTTCTAATGTTTTTCAGAATAGGACAAACAGGAATTTGAATTTAGACACGTATTTTAAGGATGCTAACCTCTCATTTAAAGAGGATCAAGATAAGATTAATGCCACATGTATTAAATTGGAGCGCACATTAATACGCGATACCAAAAAGTGGCTAGATCTACTATTTCTAAGGAAATGTGTGGAATATAAAATAATTCCTAGAGGACTGAGAGTCCAAAAAAATCCATCAATGGACCTTAGTGACGATGATTTTATAGCTAAATGGAATAGTGCGCAAGATGACTGTTCTTTTAATTTGATCAGGTTTCCAGAATATACCTGCTTCAGCACAGGTGGTGCAGTCATTGACTGAGCCACCTGTGCTGAAGCAGGGATATCCTGAAAACCTGACCTGTTGGGGGGCTTAAGAACTGGAGTTGAGCGCCCCTGCTATAGACAATAAAACAACACCAGATGTTAAGTAAAATCCAGTTAGAAGCGATAGGACATTTTTCATTGATAAAATGTGAAAGCACAGAAACAAATGTATCTAACGTTGGCCAAGAGTCCCTGAAGTGATTATTTCTCCCAAATAGAAAACCAGCAGAGATATGAAGCATGAAGCATGAAGCACAACAAGAAGACAAAGTCGGGGCCGAAATAAGAATGTTAGTTTATTTGACAAATTAAAGCAGCCCCGTCGGTTGCCTACGGGTTTGAAGCCGGGGGTCTCCGGAGCTGAGCTTCGTTACTTTCATCTCCCCCCTGCTTCCTGAGATACTCACTCCCCACATAGGGGGCATCTCCTTCATATTTAAATGTCCCTGGTCACGCTGGGCAATAGGAAGCTGCAAAGGCAATGACGTGGGCCATTTAAAGCCGCCATTTTTATAGACCCAACAAGTCCCGTCGGTGCTGCTACCGACAGAAATACCGGTACCCCCCACGGAGGTAAGTATCTCGGGAAGAAGGGGGTCCCTGGTGCTGAAATGAAACGCAATTCGGCTGCGGAGACCTAGAAAAATAAACAAAGCAAGAAACGCATCCTGCGGTGCAGCTTTAACATACAATGTACAAACATTTCTGAGCTTTTATATAAACAATTGTGGGCTGATAATGTCACAGTGTGTATACACATGGGGATCTAATCTTAACAATCTTATCACCTAATTAAGTTGAAGAGCTGTGACACAGCAGGGGCCTCTGTGATATCTGTATTATTAACACTGCGCTGGGAATGCGAGGGCACGCGTGTGTTCTTGTCCAGGACGTGTAAAGTGGACCGAGAAGTTAGTTCTGTAATAAAGTCCCCCACCTGCGCAACGGGGGGAATATAACAGCCCCAGATTAATTCAAAGACAAATAGCCCATTTCTTTTCCTCCCTGGCTGCATTGTATGCTAAGGGATAATGGGGCAGGGCAGGGTTGCAGAACTGTCTGAGACATGCGAGTGTGCTCACAAGTGCTATTTTTATTTAGTGTAGGTTAGGGCAGCGGTAGACAATGGGTCAGGTTTTCAGGATATCCCTGCTTCAGCACAGGTGGCGCAATCAGTGGCTCAGTCTTGAGCCCCCTGTGCTGAAGCAGGGATATCCTGAAAACCTGACCTGTTGGTGGCTCTGGAGGACTGAAGCCGGTCACCCCTGAGGTAAATAATAGAACCCACCCCCTCAGCCTGTGAACGCAGAAGCCAGATGGGGGATTACAAGTCACTGCTGGAATGTCCTTATCAGTCCCTGTTTTATGCAGGTTTTCACCCAATAAATCTATTTACACATTCTTTTTAGGCAGCAGTGCATGCTGGTAGTCAGCCATTCCCCCCCTGTGAAAATAAGCAGACAGCCCTGGGGTAAATCCGGTCAGATCTGAAGAAATAAATAAAATCATTAATTAGCCCCACCTGGCAGCGAAGGGGTTAAAATCGCAACTCTGCAGAGCATGGGCCTGTGTAGAAAGCCAATTTGAGTGCTGTTTGCACTAGATAATTATGGGTGGGAGCAGAACATATTTTTTTTGGGGGGGGGGGGTCTCTTCTCTATTGGAAATACTGTCATATTCTGTCATTCTGCACGTGCATCAGATCTCACATTATTTAAAGCAACCGAACAAGTAGTTTAAAAAAATAAAAAAAAAAATAGGTTGGAAGCAGGGGGTCTTGGGAGCTGGACCGCATTAATTTCAGCTCTGGGGACCCCCTGCTTCTCGAGATATTTACCTCCCCATGTGAGGCCGGTAGCAGTGCCGCAGGTTTAAGTTCCCGGTCACACGAGCCAGCAAGGAAGCCTCAAGGGATGACGTCAAGACTTCCTATTGGCCCATAGTACAAAAGGTAGATCGAGGTGACCGCCGCTCCAAAAAATAGGGACACTCACCAGCCAAATAAAGTTAAAAAAATTTATTCGGCTACAAAAAAAAACCCATGAACAAACAAAGAAAACTCTCCTCCCACGTCCCCTATGGCACTTTCTCAAGGAGTGACGTGGGACATTTAAACTGCCATTTCAATAGCCCCACACAGCCCAGCTGGAGCTGCAACTGGCACCGCCCCCCCCCCCCCCCCCCCCCCACGCAGGTAAGTATCTCGGGAAGCAGGGGTCCCCGGAGCTGAAATTAACACAGTTCAGCTCCAGAGACCCCCTGCTTTAATCTTACACCCCCCCCCCCCCCCCCAAAAAGGATTGCTGCTTTTAAAAATAAAAAACCTGTAAAAACATTAAGGGGGTAATTCTATATCCAATGGAGACTTTCTTTTGGCCAAAATCCCCTTTGAAGTTCATGCGGATTTCTGGATGAAAAAGTCCCAAATGACCAGTTTGGCGGATATAGACTAAGGCACTAAAACAGGGGGTCTCAAACCCAGCCCTCATGGCCAGGTTTTATGGATATCCCTGCTTCAACACAGGTGCCTCAATCAGTGGCTCTACTTAATGAGCCACGTATGCTGAAGCAGGGATGTTCCTAAAAGCTGGGCTGTTGGCGGAGACCCCTGCCCCAAAGCATCAGAGGAAATCTGGTTAAATAAGAATGGTGAAACTAAAAGTGACGCCCTTAATGTTGTGTTGTGTTTCCATACCCTACATCCGCGCAGTGTGACCTCTTGTTGTGTGGGTCATGTTGGGTGTGTCCCAATGTGAGGGTTTTCCACGTCACATTCAGCATTTGTGTTTGTTTTTTTTCCACTTGCCCGTTCTCATGAGAAACATGGAAATCCGGATTTAATTATACTCCCGATTTGCTTTACACGGCAGCATATTAAATTGTCCCAGCGCAGTAACCTGTTCCCTGCTGATCAGGCTCCGTTCGTCACTCCCTGGAAGGAGATTAACAAAATACATCCTGTCCAAGGCTGCGTTCGTTTTGTCTCGGCGCATGTGGAATATATCGCTACTTTGGCTGGATTCATGTGAAACAAACTCGGGTTTCTAATGAAAACCAGCACATGGGGGGAGAGTCACCCCTCCCCTGTGCCAACTCCGAAAAATTTTTCTTTTTCTGCAGCCAACCTTCACTTAACTCTTTCACTGCTGGAGAGGTTTGCTGAACAACAGGTGTTGGTTTACCTGCCCCCACCCAGAATAGTTGTAAGTTATTTATTCTTGTGTATTTATTTTAAAATATTGTGTTTGCGTATCCCAACTCGTGTTTTTTTTTAACTGATTAAATCCTATTGCATCTCAGTGCGCTTCCTGCTTTACTTTTTTCTATTTTGATTCCTGGCCGAAATTTGGGAAGCTGCTAGTTCAGTGTTTCCCAACTCCAGTCCTCCGGGAGCCCCAACTCCAGTCCTCCGGGAACCCCAACTCCAGTCCTCCGGGAACCCCAACTCCAGTCCTCCGGGAACCCCAACTCCAGTCCTCCGGGAACCCTAACTTCAGTCCTCCGGGAACCCCAACTCCAGTCCTCTGGGAACCCCAACTCCAGTCCTCCGGGAACCCTAACTTCAGTCCTCCGGGAACCCCAACTCCAGTCCTCCGGGAACCCCAACTCCAGTCCTCCGGGAACCCCAACTCCAGTCCTCTGGGAACCCCAACTCCAGTCCTCCGGGAACCCCAACTCCAGTCCTCCGGGAACCCCAACAGGTCAGGTCTTAAGGATATCCCTGCTCCAGCACAGGTGGGTCAATCACCGGCTCAATCATTTTGACTGACCCCCCTGTGCTGGAGCAGGGATATCCTTAAGACCTGACCTGTTGGCGTTCCCTGAGGACTGGCGTTGGGAAACACTGTGCCTTTTTTTTGACATCTGAAATCACCTAGATTTTATTGATATCGTATTAACTTTGTTCAAACCACAATTTAGTAACCTAATAACACAAATCTTTAAAGTTTACAGGTTTTTGATTAACCAATTAGGTTTAACTTTACAGTGAAATGCAAAATATACAAGGCTTCTGATTGTGTTGTACAACTTGAAAACGGCAGAGAACTGGCACAGTACGTAAATCTAACCAACGTCAAATGGGTTTATCACCCATTATTTTTTAAATCGAATCCTTTGCAGAATTTTGGGATAGTCAGCACTTGTTAAATATATCGCTCTTTTCACAAAATCTTGCAGCCCAAAAAAAACCAGAATTTGAGACGCTGTGACTTTTAATAACGAAAAGACCTTCCACATATTAATTTTATCTGCAGCGACAAATGCATTTTGATCCCCCCCCCCCCCCCCCCCCCAAACACAAAAACACATTTGAACTATTTTCTGAAGCATAGGGAGCTCCAGCTGGTGAGAATGGGGCAGTTCAATTTCTGGGGTCCCCCAAGATTAGGTAAATTGAAGAAGCATTTCCCCCTGTTTTAATTTTTTTTACCCTCGTATGGCGCTACGATGTCCAGTGGCGTCGCATTGCCATGACAACGTGATGTCACCTGGTGGCACGCCATCCCCTGGTGCCGCGTTGCCATGACAATGTGATGCCGCACGGCGCCGTGACGTCATGACCCACCGTCACCTGAGGAGGAGAAGCGGCGCCGGACCAAGTGAGAGGCACGCGAAAAACTCTGCACCGAGCCCCGCAAAAGAAGAAGCCGGCCTGCAGCCGGGGCTGTGCCTGTAACATTCCTGCGTGATGCGCACCGCGCGCTATGCTGTCATTGTGACGCGCTTTGTGTCCCAGTGGGAGAAAAGCGCTATATGAAAGTTACTAATATTATTCATGAGTTCGAAACAGGGGCACGTGAGGCTTTTAACAGAGGGTCCTTCAAAGCATTGCGTTGCCATTCCCTCTGGCAGCGAAAGGGTTAATCGGTGAAAAAGGAAGCCCCCCCTATTTATTAGAGGTGCTAATCCCATTTGCCTTTGTGAGGTAGGGTGACCAGACGTCCTGCTTTAGCAGTTTGTCCCGGGTCCCAGCTTTTTTGACCGTTGTCCCCGTTTTTATCAGTGCTGGACGCACATGCGCGATCGACATTTTCCGTTTTTTCCTTGGACAAAGATGGTCCCCACATTGTGAAGGGCGGTGGTGTTTTGTACCCTAAAGACGTTGATAAATAGCCTCCTCTTTGTTTTTTACATCGAGACGCTGTCCTGACTTTTTCCTCCTCCTCTATTCTCAAGTTATTCGCGTTGCAGAGCCAGCATAACCAGCCTCACACTGATGAGACCCAAAAGGTAGAAACAGTTGCCTGTGAGTAGGGTTACTGGCTTTGCACTTCTGTAACCCAGGCTGTGCTGCAAAGCTGTGTAATGCGGCAGGCATTAGTTTAGAGGGGTCCGTGTTATAATGGACATGAAGCAAAAAGGTGACCCTGTGAGTGCTCATTTGCTTGTCATTTCCCAGAATCCCTGGCTGCAGTGGTAGCACTGTGTGCCAAGAGATAATGGGGAATGGCAGGGTTGCAGACCTGTCTGAGACGTGTGAATATGCTCACATGTGGGATTTCTATTTCCTGTACACAGGTTATTTATCAAAATCTCCCAGTGACAAAACTGGTGAAAACAAAAAGAAACACACTAAACCCCAGCCCCATTGAAAACAGTGGGATTTTATCTGTGATAATCTTAGTGCTGCCCTTTTAACAGCAGGCTCGTTGTGCTTTAATAAATCACCCCATTGATGCCTGTGTGCCTCTCTCTTTAGATGTCACTGTAATTACCTCTCTGTCTCACTTGCCAAATGAGCAGTCCTGGCACATATATAAGTGCACATGCTTTGCTACCTTGATCAGCATCATGATACTTCCTCCCTGCATTAGGCAGACCCCGGGTTGCCATCTCTCTGGGTTTGAGCTGTGGACTCCGGGTTTTGGGCACTTACCTGCGGGCTACGGGTTTAGCCTGTGAACCTCCGGGTGGCGGCAGGGTGCGGTGGCGTCTCCGGCAATTCCCCTACAATTCCCCTTCCAACTGCAGTGAACATGGCTCGGTTGCTATGGCAATGGGACGCTACGTGACGTCATGAGGCGCATGCAGCAGCCTCCAGCGGGGGCCTGGCCTTAGGGTTCCTGTCTGCCTGCCCCAAGCACAAGCAGAGTGCAGTTAAAGCGGCAATCAATGTGGCATTTCCTGCTTTTTTTGTTATAGGTTTGAAGCAGGGGATCTACAGAGCTGAACCCCATTCATTCCAGCTCTGGGGACCAGCTGCTTCCAGAGATACTTACCTGTGTAAGCTGCCGATATCTGTGTGAAGTTTAACTGTCCAGGTCACGTGTGCAGGGCCGTCTTAACAGCATTATAGGCCCCCGGGTAAAGCAGTGCACTGGGCCCCGCCAACTCTCCGCTACAAGTCGTCATTTTCCTCCTTCTACCGACTTAACGGGAGATTTGAATGTTGAGGCGGGTGATCGGGAAATTAGTGTTACATTCTGGTCTGTGCATAGATTAGCATGGGGCCCCTATGCTCGTGGGGCCCCGGGCAACTGCCCAGCGTGCCCATGTGTTAAGACGGCACTGCACGTGAGCCAATAGGAAGCCGCACTGAATGACGTCACGACTTCCTATTGGCCCGTGTGACACAGGAAATTTAAACGCTGCCATTATGTTAGGCACACCAGTTCCCTGGCTGCAGAGATACTGGCACCGCTACGGACAGTGGAGGATTTCCCATTACGCCCAATAGACTCGGGCCTAAAGTGGCAAAATTTGGGGGCGGCAAGCACGGATAGCGCATGCATGGGCAGGAAGCGTCGATCACGCATGTGTGGCCTGCAAAGTGACATCACACTGCGTTGCGTTGCCATGGCAACGGGACGGCGCAGCGCTGGAGGATGAAGGGGGCACCAGGTAAGTGCCTATGGGCGGCTTTTATTTTTTCAACTTGCCACTGGCTACGGAGGTAAGTGTCTCTGAAAGCAGGGGGTCCCCGGAGCTGAAATGAATGGGGTCCAGGCCACAGTTGTATAAATTGTATAACACCATCCCTGAGGGAGGCCTTAATGGGATGGGGTTAATTCAATGTTTGTACTCCGTACCTCCCTGCAATAATTCTGTTTAATTTACAGTTTCATCCTCCTGAGCAAAGAGAATCACAAAGATAACACTGGGTCTTCCTTCCTCGCCAACCTGGCTCCAGTTGGCAACCACGGGGAAACGGGTAGAAATAGGTAAGAGGTTTATGCGTCTATATGAACTGGGGAAAGAGAAGAAAGTGAAGTCCGTTAGCTCTCCCTTTCCTGTTATGTGACAGTATAACAAATGACAGCAGGCGTTTTCACCTGCTCGCCCTCTCTTCCTAAAGCAGGGTCATTAGGAGTGCTATCAACTCAGAAATGCCAAAGGGGATCAAAGAGGATCAAAGAGGATCATGGAAGATCACACGGGATCATCTTACGCCCACTAATTGCTTAATGGGATGATGCATTTTCCCAAAGGAGACCAACTGCAGTGTCCACTGTGTGGGTTTTTTAAGGGAAGCACCCCCATTTCAAGGACTGGTAGTTTCGTCCCTTCTCTGTTCCCTGACAGGGAAGGGGTTAAGGTTAATGGGATAATATAGAACAGCTTTGTAAATATGGAGCCCATATGGAAACATCACGGTGAAGTCTATTTGCCGTTCCTCCTGTAACCCACCCCACTGGGTATGGCTAGCAATGGGGTCATTTCACTATGGCTAATGTTAACAGAAACTCGTTTTGGACCATTTCAAACCCCTTAGAGGTGTGACATCACAGGAAGGGAGGAGTTAACTAGAGTGTATAAAAGGCCTAGCCCAGCCCTTTCCAGATAATTCTAGAGTTTCGTTCCCGTGTTAGTTCTTGTTGCTACTATGTAAGTGTTACGAGCGCTCATCTTTAGCCTGAACCCAATGTGTAGTATTTTAATAGAAGTGACGTAGCTATAAAAGTATCACAGTTCTATGATGTCTACCCTATATAGATAGGCTAGGTGAATATAGGATAAAGATGACTAAGACACTCAGAAAGATCCTTGTCCCTGGGATCCGGGACGAAGTATGATATTCTAAAAACTCCTATCTAAAGGGATATTGAAGAACTGTTATATCCAGAAAGCTCCTTGCAATAAGGACCGAGGTTTTCCAGAGCTTCACAGATGTAGCGCCGTGTCGTCTAAATGGCAGAGTAGGTGCATGGCCCTTTGGCATCAAATATTGATATTTTTCAAGACTGTGCCTTCTATGTGTGATCAGAGGATTAGTATTAAAAAAAAAAAAAAAAAAGTAGCACCCCAAAGTTATATTAAAGTGATTAACACTTTATTTATCCAACGTTTCCGACCAAAGAGATAGACCTTTCTCAAGGATGTCAAGAAACAGAATTGCGCAATATGATAAACACTAAACAAAAACAATGTGTACACCGATAAAAATCACTATCTAAACTAAATGAATTAATCTCTCCCTGCAGCTGGTCCAAATTCTCACCCAGAGAGAAAAGTCAATATAGTACTGGGAAAAGACCTATAGCGCACAAGAGAGAGAGAGACAAAAACAGAACATGGTGTACTCTGTATAATATAGATAGATAATCCCTGCTGGGAAAAGATACACTTTCAAGATAACAATTCAAACCAGGCAGAATAAGCAATCTTAGCTGGATATGATGTTAGAGAGAATCCACTCCGCCAGGCTCAGCTAGGATCCTCGATGAAGATGCAGGTGCTGGGCTCGGTCAGAAAAGATCCTCCTCACCTATAGAAGCTTCCTCTGAACTGCTAGGCTCAGCTGAGCTCCCACAATGGATATTAGCAAAAAGATAAGGAAAGAGAGAGAAGAAGTGTACTCATGTACAAAAACAGATTTGAACTTAAAACCCCAAAATATCCGCAGGGAGAACACTCCGCACAGCGTCTGTGTACTGCAACTATCTCTAACCGCTTCAAGAAAAACGTCCCGTATTCCTCTTTAACGGTATCTCCGTACACTCAGGGCTTGCCGTGTCACTCAAAAGTACAGTACTCGGCTGTTCCGCGTCCCTCTCCGCCGGTACCTCCGTACACATCAAACACTTCCGCGTCACGTGAGAGTTCTGCTCGCGTCGTGCGAGATCTCAAAGGATAGTCACAGGGTATCCCCTGTCGCGATTGCTCGCCCTCGGACCGAAACGTTGGTGTTTGATGTACCACTTTCACCAATACACTTTTTTCTATACTACGCTGCTGTGTGCAGTCTCTTGATTTCCGGATTACACGGTATCGTATTATCATATTATCCTTATGGGACATGCACCAGCAAACTATTTTTTCAGTTATGGGAGTGCCAACTGCCCCGTCTGACTATATAATAATATGTTCTTGTATAGCGCTGGTAGTTTTACGTTGCACTTTTCAGAGCTTACAATATATTTTTGGGTGCCTGAGGCACAGGGAGATAAAGTGACTTGGAGATAAAGAGAATTGAACCAGGTTCCCCTGCTTCACACTCAGTCTCTCAGTCTCTCAGTCTCTCAGTCTCTCAGTCTCTCAGTCTCTCAGTCTCTCAGTCTCTCAGTCTCTCAGTCTCTCAGTCTCTCAGTCTCTCAGTCTCTCAGTCTCTCAGTCTCTCAGTCTCTCAGTCTCTCAGTCTGTGTGTGTGTCTCTCTGTGTGTGTGTCTCTCTCTGTGTGTGTCTCTCTCTATCTGTGTGTCTCTCTCTATCTGTGTGTCTCTCTCTATCTGTGTGTCTCTCTCTATCTGTGTGTCTCTCTCTCTGTGTGTGTCTCTCTCTATCTGTGTGTCTCTCTCTCTCTCTCTCTCTGTGTGTCTCTCTCTCTCTCTGTCTCTCTCTCTCTGTGTCTCACACTCTGGATCTGGATATCTTATTTACCCTGTATATCTTAACTTCCCTATACCTACACCGAAATAACTTATACTGCTTTCTTGAGATCTGACTCTCAAGCTTCACACAGGAGACATCGGAATCCCCCCCAACCCAGAAGACAGGTAGGGAACACCTCCCCTCCAATATATAACATTGCGGGAATGGTAAGATCCCAGGAGGGATTGCTGCTTTAGAAATTGTGAAGCGGGGACGTCCAGACACTGGTTAAGGGGTTCAGGAAACTAGTCATTCACATCTGGCTTTTTTTCTAGATTAGTGAGGTTATCCGACATTTACACACACAGACACACACGTAACAAGGAGTAATTGTAGTAAAGTATAAATGTAATACAATAAATAAACTTATGTCAAAACGAATGTTGTTATTAGTTCTTATTAGGAATTTATTCCCTTTTTTAAAGTGGGGGCGGAGCTGGTGGGAGTAGCTTTTTAGGTTCGGCGAGTAGCTTTTTGGGTAATTTGTCAAGCCCTATATGTATGTATGTACGGACATACCGGACTGGTGGTGATATATTCACAAACTGCTTTTATTTCATTTACCCTTGTGAGTGATTTTCTTCCCCCTCCCCTTCCTTCCCAACAATAAATGTACGGTTTTACACATCAGTGCGTGCGCTCTCTCCTCTCTTTTTCCTATATATATATATATATATATATATATATATATATATATATATATATATAGATAGATAGATATAGATATAGATATATATCATATCTCCTCTTAGATGCCTCTTCTCCAATGTAAACTAATCTAATTTAGCTAGCCTTTATTCATTTGGTGGCCTTCTCTGTACTTTTTCTAGTTCCATAATGTCTTTTTTATGGAGTGGTGCCCAAAACTGTTCTCCATATACAAGGTGTGGCTTTATAGAGGGGCATAATTATCTTTACTTCCCTTTTGGTTGTAATTCTCAGAAACGTAAACATTTGTAGCAATGTGCTGCAGATAATGTGGAGGTGGAAGGCTAAATTGGAACTGTTAATGTCTAGCAGATATCTCCATTTGGTTGGAGATGCTCAAAAAAGCTAAATTGTTCACAATAGTGATATGTGCTAATGTAAAAAACACAGGAAAAATACAATACAAAATAATTCCATTTATTAGAGTTCTCCAAACTATCCATTCAGGTTGACCTTCCACACCAATAAATAATATATACATCACGCTTCATTTCATGTCACTAAAATCTTTTACAATGGTTGTTATATATACAGACATTGGGATTGGTGGTTTCCTGTTAACTCAACATTAAACAATAATAAAGGCCCTTGTGACACTACATTGAAGCCCAATAATGAACCCCTTGGTTACCAGAGGGAACTGCAATGGGATGCTTAACTCATTGCAAATCTCTCCGGCAGCGGAAGGAATATCCTAGTGATCATGTGTCCACAATACCATTGTAGCATCTTTATTTGAAGGTTACCCAACCCCTGGAGCTCTGGATTGTTGAAAATGTCTCTTAGTAGAAATACACAATCTTAGCGATCTGTAACCCCCCCAAAAACAGTGTTTTATATTTATATACATAATAATACAAGCTTGAGCGCTACTGGTAAAGTATCTTGGCTTACTGTAGTAAAAACAAAATCCTGCATTGATCACCATTCTATAATATGCTGGGGACAGTGTATCAGCGCTCATGATTTCCAAGACACGTCCTTTAGCGTCAGTGTATCGAGGTGCTCACTGTACCCCGTGTGTGTGTTCTTGTGATTTAGGGGTTCATTAGAGAAGTTGGGGGGGAAGTTACCCAGAGCACATTTTGTAATGGCATATATTACATATCATCACATTTTTCTTTTGCTTAATCCTTACACACAGGACGGATTGACGGAGAAGGCTTCAGGTTTCAGAATAGTAGGTAGTATGGAGTCTAAAGGTTTTTTGGCAAAGCTTTCATTTGATGTTTCACTTGTCAACGCTGCCCCGTCTGCTACTGGGAGAGGTTACAAAGTGACATCTGAATTGTTCAGTAGTATCTCAAATTGTACATTTTCTTCAAAAAGAACAGAACGATGGAGAAAATAGTAGGCAAGCTTTTCATTTAGCCGCGTATCCAGCTGAGAATTAGGTCAAAGGCCACACTGGGCTACAGAGGACTATTTGTTGAACGAGCCATTAAAGAGACTTCATCATGTATCCATTATCTCAGGTCAGTTTTTGGCCACTTCCCTGGAGCTCTGTCTGAGAACACAATGAGGCACACAGGAGGTAGGTTAATGCGTGACCTTTAAGGCTTGTATTACCTATTAACCCACTGGTGCCTGCTGTCCTTGCACAGCAGTATAACCCAGAAAATTGTAACATTGTTGCAGGTTTCCCTTTGTTACTTTCTGATCCAATCAGTGACACAAGAATCAAATGTTTGTGACAGAGTACAGGAGGCTTTGCTGGGCCCTCTGATGGTGACAGGGTGAAAGTGCTGTGATTAGGGGGCTTCTGGTCACCCTGACATCCCCCCAAATCTAAGTTTTGAAATTGAGATGGTTAACATTAAAAACGGGACTGTTTCCTCCACGCGTTGTCAAGGACGTCCCAGCTACTGCACCTTAGGTTATTAAACCTCCCGGCTTCATCCCAAAAACATGCAATGGGTTGACATCTCAGGGGGGTTAGAAGTGAGATGGTGACCCAAACTTAAAACAGGAATGACCACATTATTCTGGTTCCGGCTTTGTTGGCACAATGCACATCTGTGTAATGTATCGCTGGCCTCTGAAAGGCAAAATGTATTTACTTTACAATGCTGTATGTGACTTCACAGAAACTCTAATGAGACGGCGTACCAGGTACAGATCTGCAACCATAAACAGGAAGAACTGCACAAAAATTGCCTACTGTATAACACACATTTTTAAGTCAACCATATATTGTCCTATGATTGTCACTATAATGCAGGGTGGACAACTCCAGAGCTCAGAAGAGGTCAGATTTTGAGGATATCCCTGTTTAAGCACAGGTGGCTCCATCTCACTGACCTGTTGGGAGGCTCTTGATGACTGGCGTTGGCCATCCCTGCTATAAGGCAGAGGTAGCAAGACAAAAAGTTAAAGAAGCAGTTGGGTCTGGAAAAATGTAACCAGAACTGATGGAAATGTACATTTTGTATTCCCGGTTCCTTTAAATGTTACTCATTCAAGATCATACATAAAAGCTTTCATCTTCTAACGGATTCCATCCTGATTCCCCTCGGATTGCAAATTCCAATTTCCATTTCATGAAAGCTGTATTTATTTTGCCTGGAGTACTCTTTGTCTATTTACATATTTCTGAAGAGAGGGTCGGATTTCAGACCTTGCTTGTTTGCATGTGCCCATTGAGCTCGGAATTCTGTGAAGCCAGCATGGTCTCCTGCAGGCGACTGCTCTTCTCTTGCCTATTCTCAGTCAGGTCTTTGATGCCATTGCTTTTGCGAAGGCACAACACTTTCTGAAAGCTTTGCTTGAAATTGTCAGAGAGGAACCCGTACAGGATGGGGTTAGCACAGCTGTTGGCGTAGGAAAGGACAACCACAAAGAAATACACGCCGACGTAGGCCGGCTCTTCTGGCACTATAAAGGTTAAGTTCACGATGTTAAGTATGTAGAACGGCAGCCAGCAGAGAACGAACACTGCCACTATAATGACAACCATTCTCGTGACTTTCCGTTCTGATCTTCTACGCCTAGTGGAGATGACACGAAGACCAGAGGACTTCACTTTAATGACAATTAAAAGGTAGCAGAGGCAAATCACCAGCAGAGGGCCAAAGAAACCCAGCACTGATGTGTAGATGATAAATGCAGCAGACCAGATATCTACTGGCTCTGGCCAACTGATGTTGCAGGTGTTTAAATCTTTCTGGATGTCTGAAAAGATGATCACCGGAAGCACAACCAGAAAGGAGAAAGTCCACACCATGGCGCTGATTAGCTTTGCCACCCTTGGTCTCCTCCACTTGGTTGACTTGATTGGGTGAACCACAGCCAAGTAACGATCGATGCTCATCACAGTAAGGCAGAAGATGCTGGTAAATTGGTTGATGCCATCCACAGTCATCACCAACCTGCAGAGAAAAGTGCCAAAGGGCCAGGAAAAGGTGGCATTTTGGGTGGCAATGAAAGGCAAACCCAACATATATAGAACGTCAGCCACAGCCAGATTGAGGATGTAAATGTTGGTGACTGTCTTCATCTTGGCATAACGGAGGACCACATAAATAACCAAGGTGTTGCCACTGAGCCCAACAGCACACACCAGAAGGTAGATAAATGGGATGAGGATGGTGCGCACTTCAGATCTAGGAGTCTCAATCCCTGTCCCATTGTCAGTACAGTTTTTAAATGACGTCAGATTGGCATCCCGTGCATTGGCTTCCAGGAGAAAAGCCATTTGGAGAGATACTGGATCCTTTCTCCTTCTCGACAAAGTTTCAGGATGGCAAGAGAGACGCATTCAGCAACATTTCTGGTACTGAAAGAGAGAGAACATACACAAGGGTTACATGTTGCAGTTCTGTTACAGAAAGCAGTGGTACTGTGATCGATTCAGGAGAGCTTCATTCTGTTTTATACGGAGACATTTTTGGACCCAATTTTGTACATATTTTTTCTGTACAAAATTGATGGTTTGTAAATAAAAGGTAGTAGTACTCTTCCGTCACTCTTCAATCCCTGGTCTCTGCTCATTTTAGGTTTGTGAAATTGGCAGTAGCTGTAATAACATTGTTTTAAAAAAAAGTAGAATTCAGCCGGGCAAAATCTCTGGTAACCAGAGAAAATATTTTTTTTCCCCCACTTTGAAAGGGAAGTCTTGTGTAGTTATTACACACTTACTAAGTGAGAGTGTTGCTTTCATGTGTACAAAAACACACACCATCAGGGCAATTTCTTTACAATGAAAAAGGGTTATTTATTAAGGTCTCCTGGAAAAGCCAGGTTTGTCCCATTCAGTTCATTGAGAATATTTTTCTTTAACAAATCGGGAGTCTTAAAATTGCCCATTTTGGGGATTTTTTGGACACTGCTTTGGCCACAACAAGTTTGGAATTTCCTTAGGTCCGAGCCTTGTAAAAACAGCACGTGTTACATGCTGTCGCATCTACAGTACCATTGCACGTTTATACTTTATGGTTTAAATGTTACTAAAAATTATTTTAAAAAAATTCAAAGGACAGAAGGCGGGTGAGAGTTTTCACTTTACTGTATATTTGGCTAATTCTGCTATAAAGAAACAAGGCAAACTAATGAATAAATACGATTTCATTAAAGGGGATAACATTACAGATGATGATGGTGGGGTTTTAAACATATATTGTAAATAACGTTTTCATCCCTTTCTATTGACCAGTGAAATCTCGATAAGAGGCACTGTTGCATTAAGGGCTGGCTATATCACTCAGTGCATCATAGCAATCTGCTCTTGCTGCTTGAATAATTCCCTGCCCTGCTCTTGTTGTGTGATTATAGGGAGGAAACTAACTCGCAAATCCATATGCGTCCTCAAAATCCAGCATCTGCCTTTTACTAGCAACACCATACTCAACACTAATCACCAATGCACACTGGGGACTCCTGCTTCAGTGTTTTATATCTGTGTGTATGTTTGTGTGCAGAGCAGTATACATTTGTGAGTGAATTCACTAAAGTATACAGTACGTGTGGATGGTGCACTATGAATCATATTATTGTTATGAGTTTATAGGAAACCCATATACCATACAATACACCACAGTGCAGTATGAAAGGCAATTGGTAACATTTTGGCTAACAATCATTGTGTTGTGTATGTTTCCTGATAGGCAAGATCCCATCACCTGTGTGAGCTTGGTGCTTGGTCCCCAGAACGTTTGTTTGTATCTTGTTGAAGGTATGTGTATCTTACGGTATTAGCCAACATGTGAAAAAGGTTATCAGGGAGATTAGGGAGGAAAACCAATGGATGGTGTCTCTTCATCGTCCATTGGCTCGTGCTGGGTTGGGGAGACTTTTTTTCAAGTAGATTATACCTTTTTTTCGAGCGCACTGGTAAATTGACAGAAGTGGACAGTACAGGTAGTCCTCGTTATCCAACGTTTCACTTTACAATGAATGGCATATCCAACGCTTTACAATGCAACCTGAGGGCCGTTGCGTCACCACCACTGATTAACATGGGGCTCACTTTACAACGGTTTCACTATCCGACGCTACTTCCAGAACGGATTCCGTTGGATAACCCAGGACTGTCTGTGCATTGAAGTCTTGTTTACAATTTTTGGCCCGGTTTAGTGGAAAGGAACGCAGCAATTCGTCTTGTATTATTCCACCAGCACAAAATATTTCTAAAAATGATTTCACTGATACATTCCTCATCGGCAGCAGTAACATAGCAACGTTACCGGGCATTACGAATACAGCAGGCTAATTACGCTCAGTGTGCTAGGGACTATTCCAGCCTGTTCTTAATGCTGCCAAGCTTATTTATCTCACACGCTGCTCCTCTCCTCCCCAAGCCTTTATGTTAGGTTCCCACAATAACTCCCCATGTCACAGAGTCAAATTCAGGTTTTCTGCAGTAGTTCCTTAATTTAAAGCTCTGGATGACACATTATTTATAACTATGTCCATGCCCTTTCAGCTCAGCCTATGGTTTATACCAGGGCTCTACTACTTATTTTCCAAAAGGGCCACAAGAGTATTACAATGCATTTAAAGACTTGCTGATTATACTTAAAGAATGTGCAAGCATTTCAAGAATTTACACCTGCACCATCTATATTTATATTACCTTAGACCAGGTGACGCTCAACTCCAGTCCTCAAGCCCTCTCCAAAAGGTCAGGTTTTCAGGATATCCCAGATTCAGCACAGGTGGCCCAATCAGTCCCTGCTTCAGCATAGGTGGTGTAGTCTTTGACTGAGCCACTGGTTGAGCCACCTGTGCTGAAGCTGGGATACCCTGAAAACCTGACCTGTTGAGCACTCCTGCCTTCGATTACAAGTGAATTTTAGTATTTAAAAAAAACTGCACTTGGCTGCCTGAGCAACTGCAATAAAATGAACATAAGCAGGAAGTCCAAGGGCCACTCAAGGGCCAGATTTGGCCCCCGGGGCTGCCAGGTGAAGAGCCCATGGCTTGTACTGTACACACTGGTGCACAATAGAGTATTTGCAGGAGACGGGTTCAGACCCCAACACAAGAAAAAAGGGATTTGCAACTACTGTAAGCTTCAATAAATAATTCAACTTCAAACAAGTTGCCGGCGGTAGGACAGGCGTTTATCCCTCTCTACCACTCGCCACCCAGACCCCTTTCTACGAATTCCCCAGTCACTATACACAGTTCCTTGCTGCGAACACGCGGGTACCAGTAACGTACCCATGGCGGATTTCGTGCTGAAGCAGGGATAGCCTGAAAACCTTTGTATGTATTGTTTTTTTTTATATATTTATTTGGGGAGTTGGGAGGTTTGTGGGGGGGGGGGGTGAGGATTTTTTTTGTATGTATTAGGAAGGGTGGGGTATTTTGGTATGTATTTTGTGGGGAGGATTGTGTGAGGAGGGGGATTGAGAGAGTGGGGTAATTGGTGGTGGGAGAGTGAGAGGAGCGATGGGGTGAGGGAGGGAGAGAGTAAGAGTGAGACGCAGGGGAGAGAAATACATGTATGGAGGGGGGAACAGTGAGAGGTGAGATGCAGGGGAGAAACAAACATGGGGAGAGGGAGGGAAATAGAGGGGGGCTCGTAAGGTCTGAAACGGGGGAGCTCGCAAGAACGTCAACACGGGGAGGGTGGGGGCCCCAATCCTAACTCTAGTCCTGGGCCTCTGGAAAACTGTCTGCGGACTTGGCCTCAGCAGAGGTGGCTCAATTGGAGGCTCCTTGCTTCATCACAGGTGGCTCAATCAGTGGCTCAGTCTTTGACCGAGCCACAGATTGAGTCACCTGTGCTGAAGCAGGGATATCCTGAAAACCTGACCTGTTGGGGCATCTATGAGGACTGAAGTTAAGAACCTCTGGGTTAAGGGAACCCTTCCTTCTGCGCTGTGAAGTTCTGCAAAGTGCATCATGGTCGGACACAGTCACCGATGAACAACTACTGTATCTGTTACATTAATAAACGGGATCTTTTTGGGGTGGTCTCAAGGCAAATATGAAGCGATATGGACGCAAATGGCATCATTTTCTTCTTGCGTCTCGTTGCATCAACGTTCCAAGGTTTTGGTTCCAAGCTGTGCGCTGAGTGCGTCACCATGCGATTTTGGGGAGTGACCGTAGGAGGAGTTGCATAATGCATATATTATAATGAGATGTGGCAGCAAATAAAAATCCCACTTGGTAGCACATTCACATCCAAAGCCCCGCCTTTCCCCATTATCTCTTAGCATCCACTGCAGCCAGGGATTCTGGGTAATGACATGCAAATGAGAACAGTGTCACCTTTTGCTTTATGTCTATTTTTGCATGGTCCCCTATAAGTTTATGCCTGCCACATTGCACAGCTTCTCAACACCGCCTGGGTTACAGAAGTGTATGGCCTGCAACCCTACACACAGACAGCTGTTTTGATCTATTGGGCCTTCTAATGTGAGGTTGGTCCTGGCCATGCATTGAAGCTGGAAGTGTCTACAACCAGACACAAAAAAAAAGTTACAGTGAGTAAAAATGTAGCAAACTCTGCATCACTTTTGCATCTTGTGTTTGCCTCAAAAAGGAAACACTTTATTACATTTGACGCAAGCGCGTCAGAACAAACTTCTAGTCGCACTTTCTGTACGTTGATACAGCTCCCCCTTTATCGGCATTCAATTCTGCTGAAAAGAAAACGGGGACCATACTATACCGTTCTGGGGATTGAGGTAATTCCACCAGTGAGGGTGGATCTGGCTACTTCTAGGCTTTAAGGTAACCGAAAAGACAGTATGACGGTCTTTTCACTCTCCTCCTACGCTTCACTGATAGAGTGGTCTGCAACGCAGGCCTGAACACCAGCAAAGGTGTTAACCAGAGGACTGACTGCATAACGTATAACTGTGAAGTGCTCTGATAATAAAAGAGTCCTGCAATTACAAATTATTAATACTCGCTGATGTGAAAAGACGCTTCGGTGAACATTCTTAGTGAGATGAAGTGAAACAGAGTGGGCAGTCGGTGAGAGACGTGAGTCAGCTGCGACTAACAAAATCAAGGGAACAAAGAAAAGGCAGATACAGGGGTCTGTGCACTGACATTTTGGGGGTCACCATTTCAGTGCCAAAAAGTAATACACACAACGCACTTTTTTTGAAAGGTTTGTATGATCACTTCACACGTACTGTATGAGGCAGAATTAGTTTGAAATGAATTTTTACATGTCCTCATGTTAAATACCTGAGTGTTATCATTTAAATGCAAACACAATTATGTGTACAGGCATACCCCGCATTAACGTACGCAATGGGACCGGAGCATGTATGTAAAGTGAAAATGTACTTAAAGTGAAGCACTACCTTTTCCCCACTTATCGATGCATGTACAGTACTGCAATCGTCATATACGTGTATAACTGATGTAAATAACGCATGTGTAACAGGCTCTATAGTCTCCCAGCTTGTGCACAGCTTCGGTACAGGTAGGGAGCCGGTATTGCTGTTCAGGACGTGATGACAGGTGCATGCGTGAGCTGCCGTTTACCTATTGGGCGATATGTACTTACTCGCGAGTGTACTTAAAGTGAGTGTCCTTAAAGCGGGGTATGCCTGTATATTGTATTTATGACTAGCATTGGTAACTGATAATTATTAGTGTAATATTATTTGTAATAGCCTTACTGTGAAAATAATACATTTTGTCACCCTATATACTAAAATACCTGTACTATGTACAATTTTTGGAGTGGCTGATACATAGTAACTTAAGGCCGCGGGCATGGTCAGCGCTTAGCCGCTGAGCCGCGATCATGCTTGTCAGTGAGCCCCTGCAGCCGCAATGAGAGTGGCTTTAGCAGGGGCTCGCGCACGCTTCCTCAGGCGAGTGGAAGCGTGCTGACTTTCATCCGACAGTCGGATTTTAGTTTGAGCACTGAGTCCGCTCTCGTGAAGCAGCCAATGAAGACGAGGTGAGTGAATGGGGGAGAGATTGCCTGCCAGCGGGGTGAGTTGCTGCTCGGGGGGGGGGGGGGGATGGCCCAAGGGGACAATATGGTGCTTGGGGGGGGGGAAGTGGCCCAAAGTACCGCCTCCCGCCACACAAGCGAGCTCACAGCGTGAGCGCGCCTCAGCACGCGAGGCTAGAGTATGGACGCAGCCTTATTCTGCGCTAAAACTATTCACAGTCTTTTTCGGGTTTACACCAAGTTGAACTTGGCTTGAAGATTTTGACGCACTTTTAATTGATTTTATGATATATTTTTTTTTTTGTACATTTACATCTGTGTGCCAAGTGCAGTCCATTGAGGTTATTACATACGTGCACAAAATATACATTGCGTTTGACACGCTCCAATTTTGCACCTAAAAATCTGTTTGCGACGCTTAGTACATTGACACCATATGGTGAGTGTTGGATCTGAACACAGTTGGAAGACCATGTTTCAAGCAGATTTAGCAACAGGAGGAGTCAGTTAATGCAGGGGTGCGCAAACAGGGGGGGCGTGGCGGTTACAAAGGCCTGCGCTTCCCCAAAGGCATTTAAATGAAATGCGGGGGACCGCGCGAGGCCTTTGTGACTTCCCTTACCTTGGCTTCGGGTGATGCGTCACCATGGCAACCCAGCTACAAATGACGCCGCGGGTCACGTGATGTCGTGTCGCCATGCCGTCACATGACACTGCAGCGTCATTTTACTCCGGAGCCAAGATAGTGGGGGGGGGGCAGTAGGGGGTGCGACCAGGGGGGGAGAGCAGGCAGCAGGGTGCAGGGGGAAAAGTTTGCACACCCCTGAGTTAATGCACATATTTTGATGAGATGGATCTATATTTTTCTCCCTGACATACTTTACATACTTTACTCCTTTTACTTGTGTTTCAAGACCCCTAAACCATCCCCCCGCCCCGCACCCCGACTGGTATTCCCTGTCTGAGCTGGTGTTATCAATAAGACACAGACACCATCGTATTGAAGAGTGGATCAGAGGTGCATTCCTTGGCAATAAATGACGCATGACACATAAACCCCTTCAAACCAGTTACAGAACATTACAGCAGTTTATTGAGCTTGGTGCTTAACCTCCCATGTGTGGAGTCCTGTTGACATGGACAGAAAGCCATAGCTTTGTTGTCAAGTTACTATCATGTTATTTTTCTCACCCAACACTAGGAGAGCCCATTAGCAACCATGATTGTATTTTATTGTTTGCAGTGTGTGTGAAGAGTTGTAGCGCCAGCAACAGTAATCTTGTCCCCAAGCTCTGACTCTGGTTCACAATTGTGTATTGTTTACGTACAGTGTTCTCATTCCAGAGGCCGCATTGTACAGCGCTATGGAATTTGTCAGCACCTTATACTTAAACAATTATAGTTACAACATCCAATGTGCTCTACTTCGAATTGGCAAGATGAATTATGGTGTTAGCCAAAGGTCTCAGGTCATCACGAGTCTGGTTCTGAGCATTGGTCAAAGTTAATTGACACTGAACATAAAGGCAGGAGGATATGATCCAGCTCAACAAGGGGTAACACCTCTTTGAACCTCACTTTCAAGGTGTATGCCATCACACTGGAAAATAAGAGACTGGAAATCAGTCTCCAGTATTTACGTATAAATCCCTGTTCTCAAAGCTGTGAATTAGCTATTGACAATGAAATAGTTGATCTGTTCTCCAATGGTATATATTTTTTTTCTATGGGTATTATGTCCAAAAGGCAACATTACAGACTAGGGCGGTAGACGGATAGGTTGGAAAACAGGAAGAAATACCAGCACACCTTCTCCGCTGTTTGTAAGTAGTTGGCGCCAGTCGGCATTAAGGGCAAGGTGAGCTGGCACCAGGTTGTATTGTCCATTCTCTGCAATGCAGCTCAGTGCTGGACATTCAGCTGGTCCATGAAAATGCTCTGAAGTGGCTGAGCATCTCCATGAGTGTCAGCATGAGATAAGGTGCCATATTAACTTGAGATAAGTCATGAGGACCATGACACCTGTGTCTCAGCATAATCCAAGGCGTAGATAAGAATGTCTGCAAATCGAAATGTTGTCAGCTTCTAGGACTGCGTTTTATTTATCCCCCCCCCCCCCACCCTCTCTTTTTTATAGCAGGTAAAATGAAACTGTCTGGGGAGTTTAGTTACAGGCGCCCGCGGGATCCTGGGAGCACACTTCTCGTGCCTTGGTAAGCATGGTGGCCCCGGCAGAGGGAAAGTGAACTATGTATTATTTCAACATTATCTAATTATCGCATCTACATCAGGGCTGGGAAACTCCAGTCCTCAAGGGCCGCCAACAGGTCAGGTTTTCAGGATATTCCTGCTTCAGCAGAGGTGGCTCAATCAGTGGCTCAGTCTTTCATATGGTGTAGTTCAGGGGTGACCAATATCAAGCCTCAAGACCCCCCACTTCCCCAAACAGGTCAGAATTTTAGGATATCCCTGCTTCAGCACGGGTGGCTCAATCAGTGGCTGAGTGATAGTAAGGTTCATGTCCCGGTATGGGAACTTATTCAAGCAGTGCTCCAAGCCGCATGCGGACATAGGGAGGGGGGAATTACTTCATTAAATACACTGCCTTTTGTAGGGGTTTCAGATTAAAAGAAACATTTATCTTAATTTCTGTAGAAACCAGAAACCTCAGGCCCATGTCTACTACATAATGCTATGCCGCAAGACTCCTGGCACAGGAAGACACCTTGAAGCCCATTCAAGTAAGTATCCATAAGGCGGTGTTTTTTAAAACCTTTTTTTTGGTGAAGGAACAATATAATTATATTGGGAAATTCTGAGGGACCTCAATCCTCTCTAATAGCGTCTGAAATCAGATGCATTGTAAGGAACCCCAACCCCCTCTAATAGCACATCTGAGCTCAGATGCATTGTAAGGAACCCCATCACCCTCTCTAATAGTGTGTTGAAGATCAGATGCATTGCAAGGAACCCCAACCCTCTCTAATAGCGCGTCTGAGATCAGATGCATTGTAAGGAACCCCAACCCTCTCTTATAGCGCGTCTGAGATCAGATGCATTGTAAGGAACCCCAACCCTCTCTAATAGCGCGTCTGAGATCAGATGCATTGTAAGGATCCCCAACCCTCTCTAATAGCGCGTCTGAGATCAGATGCATTGTAAGGATCCCCAACCCTCTCTAATAGTGCATCTGAGATCAGATGCATTGTAAGGATCCCCAACCCTCTCTAATAGCGCGTCTGAGATCAGATGCAAAGAAACCCCAACCTTCTCTAATAGCGTGTCTGAGATCAGATGCATTGTAAGGAACCCCAACCCTCTCTAATAGCGCGTCTGAGATCAGATGCATTGTAAGGAGTCCCATCACCCTCTCTAATAGTGTGTTGAAGATCAGATGCATTGCAAGGAACCCCAACCTTCTCTAATAGCGCGTCTGAGATCAGATGCATTGCAAGGAGTCCCAACCCAATACAAGTGTTGCCAGTCGCCGGAGGACGAGCGGAGTACGGCGGACACGTATACCATCACGGCTGCAGTGATGGAGTTTGAGATTTATCTCATACATGCCTATTACCATCCGGTGTTTGTTCCATTACAGGAAGTGGTTAAATCCTCGATGAAAGCAGCCTGGATCTCCGGAGGATATTATCTGTGGGTTTTATACCCATTCATATTTACCTTTGAACTTTGACACCATTTGTTGGACAGTTTTTTTTATTATTTTTCATATAATGCAATTATTCAATAATCCTTGTATATATTTTTTATGGGTGTTTAAGTGTATTCATATCACATGGTGTTCCCCTCACTTATGGAAAGTTGAATCTATATTCCATTTAATGTATTATTCCTCATCAATTAGGGATTGTATGGTCCTTATTTATTTATATATATATATATATATATACATATATGTGATAATACTAACTGGATAATTGAATTGATTAATACTAACTGGATAATTGAATTGATTAATACTAACTGGATAATTGAATTGATTAATACTAACTGGATAATTGAATTGATTAATACTAACTGGATAGTTGAATTGATTAATTCTAACTATCTTAGATAATATATTAATTTATTAATTCACTTGTGGAGCCCAGTACTTCCAATAGATATTGGGCTTAATAATTCATATTGAATAATGATAAAGTATAGTCATATTCTAATTGACTATACAATGAAGGCTAACGACTAAATAGTGGGCTTTGATTGCTACCATTACAATGACCCATGAAATAAACTATTTGGTGAAAATGAATTAAATATTTAAATATTAATAATAATAACAACAATAATTGTGTGTTGATTATGTCATACTAATTATATTTTGTGGCTGTGAATGATATACAGTACCATTTATTTATATAATATTAATGTATTTACATGTGGTGTTTGTTTATAATATAAATAATATTTGTGAAATAACTGTGTGTATATATAAATTGTATAATTATACTGTGATTCTAATGTGTTAATATTTGTGATGTGAATCCTATTCCTCAATTTTGGACATTTTACATTGTTTTATTAGTTTAATATATTGTTTTTTTACATGTTTAATATATGTAGTTTAATATATGTTCTGTTTACATGTTTTTAAAGTACACGTCTTAACAATTGGCATAATCACAGGGTTAATTTACATTTATATGACTGCGTGCAGCATTAATTGTCCCTAATAATATTGTTTATATTGTCTAGAATAGATAATATGGTTATGTTTACACAAGATATCATTTATCTTTAACTTATCCTTTGATTCAATATATAGATATATACAACTATTTATGTTTATTAGTGTGTACGATATCAATTAAGCACTGTTTATAATACACAGACAGACACACACACACACACACACACACACACACACGGTCACACGACATACAGTATAAAGTTTTGTATTTATGGTTTAAAAACAGAAAGAGAGTGAGTGAGAATGAGAGTGAGAGTGAGTGAGAGTGAGTGAGTGAGTAATAGAGAGAGAGAGAGAGAGAGAGAATGAGAGGGAGAGAGAGAATGAGAGAGGGAGAGAGAGAATGAGAGAGAGCGAGAGAGAGAATGAGAGAGCGAAAGAGAGAATGAGAGAGCGAGAGAGAGAATGAGAGAGAGAGAGAGAGAGAGAGAATGAGAATATATATATATATATATATATATATATATATATATATATATATACAGTGTTCGACAAACCTATACATTTGCTCGCCCCGGGCGAGTGGATTTAACCCCCGGGCGAGTAAATATTGGCCCAAGCAGCACATGTTTGGTACTAGGTGGCGAGTAGATTTTTTTTGTGTGGCGAGTAGATTTTTTGGTGATTTGTCAACCACTGTGTATATATATATATATATATATATATATATATTGTGACATAGTCCAAAGATGTTAGGCAGCTTTCTGCCCCATTTTAGAGCAGAAAGTGCAGGAATAGCTAAAAATGATCCGTTCCACAGCTTCACATTAACTCAGGCAGCTGGATGGAAAATCCAGACCACAGATTACAATGGCTCTAGTTCTCCCTCACCTGCTCTTCTAATCACATGCACAGGTATTTAGAGCAGAGAGGTTTTGCATTTCACTCTCTCTCCTTGGAGCCTGGGGGCTGGGGGTGTCGCTACTCTCCTGCATCCAGTATCGAGGTTGACGGCCTCTCCACGTATCACAGTACCAGAGGATTTGCCTGGACACCCCAAACAGATAAGATAAACAAATGGTTACTGCTGTTGCTAAAAGACTGTGCTGTATCTTGTGACCCTAAATGAGAGAGCATTGTTTTAAGCTGGGGAACCAGTTTAGTTGGCCAGCAGCTGTTAGAGAGACTGATTTTGATGTGTAGTTAGATCCCTGAAAGGGATAGGATTTTGTTTATATAATTTGGTTTCTTTTTACTTGAAATAACAGTGTGGGAAATACTGTAACAATGAAATAAGTGAACTGCTGAATGAAAGTATCTGAGTACCTCTAACCTACACATGTTAAAGCTGCAGTACCTTACTTGGATGAAAATAAAGCAGGCAGAAGCCTGAGTTAAGCAGCTTAATACTTTGCATGATCCTGTTTTTGTATTAAATAACCCTAGAAGACTGTGTCAGGAAGAACCCAGACAGACGTCAGCACTACAAAAGAGGGGCGTTTGTCACATATGGTGGAGAATGCGGGCAGACACTAAAGTCTGTGGGTTTGCAAATAAATGCGGGGGTTTAAAATGGCCGCCCAGCTGAAGTAAAATACAGATGCTATGAGTGAAGTCTGTTCCACTGTGTATATCAGTTGTGCTTCTAGCATACACAGAGAATGTGCGAAGTGTGGATGCAATAGCACCCTGAACCCAAACAGAAAACCAAAATGTTTTGCTGAAGAAAAAAAAAATTTTTTGCATCTAGCAAGTGCTGTTTGTAAAGCTAATGCCTTTTGCTGAAGTGAGTGAATTTGCAGCTAGCAAGTGCTGTATGTAAGTTGCTGAAGTGAGTGAAATTGCAGCTAGCAATTGTCCCTGCCGGGTTTCTAAAATGGCCGACGTGAAATGTTTGTTGTGTAATGTACGTAACCATACAAAACAGTGTCCCTTCAGGCCATACTATGATCACGACCCTGGAGGAGAGCCGTACCCACAGATGAATTTAGTATGCTGGGCCTGTCGTGAAGTAGGTCACATGGAAGATGTGTGCCCCAAAATTTTCAAAGACAAACAGCTGCAAAAGCAAGCAACGCCCTGTGAGTGCAAGCAAGATGTGGAAGCTGATAACAGTGAGTGTGTGCCCAGGACCACTGATATCTCTGGAGCTAATAAAGCAAAAAGAAAGAAAACTGTTCCTCAAGTCACAGGGGAAGTGACCGAGCCACTTGAACCTGCACTGTCAGGACATGCGTCAGAAAGGCGCCGAGATGAGCAACAGCCCATAGGGCCTGGCGCAATCGTCCCAGGAATGACGACACGCCTAGAGATGACAAAGGCTACTGCTACCATCATAGGCAGAGAGCCAAGCGAATCAAAGAAAACAAGAACTGACTGGAAACTATGCTATGAGATGTCCCAGAAAGATGTGCAAAACTTCATCACAGAGTTGGGGGTTTCTCGGCAAGAGGCTAGCGCGCTTAAAGCAGAGCTGGAACTCTCACGCCATGAGGTCTACGCTCGCAGCACAGAGCTGTGTACATTGAAGGAAACCTATGAGAATACCCTGAGTAATTTAGAGACTGTAAAAAGAGAGAATGTAAGTCTGACACAGAAAAATTCAGACTTGACTGACCAGATCAGTGAAGGTGATGAGAAGCTTCACCAAGCAGAAAAAGTGGAGAAGCAATTGATCCAGGAAAAGTTAGAAATGCAGGAAGCACTGCAGAATACAGAATCAGCGGCGATCCAGGCGACACAATCTGCAGAGCTCCAAAAAATGGAGGCGCTGATGCAAACCCAGAGCAAGCACCAGAAAGAGGTGAAGACCCTGAGGGAGGTCTGGCACGATCAGGTTGGAGAGCTGCAGAAGCAGATGGCTGAGCGCGAGATACAGTGCGCCAAGAGAGAGGAGGTGTCCGTCCGTCAGGTGGTTTGCCTGACACTGCGCTATAAAAGCGAGATGGCCGATATCTACAAGCAGCTGGACCACACGGCAAATGAGGGGGCCCGGCTGCAGCTGGAGCTGGACAAGACCCGGGAGGAGCACCTGCAGCTGCAGGTCAAGAATAGAGAAAATGAAACAGAGTTAAACCTCGCTCTGAAACAGATGACGGACATGGGAGAAGCGGCTAAAGTGGTTCAGTCGGGCTATCAATCCTACCTCCTAACCAAGCAAGCGGTACGTTCCTATACGTGTATCTTCAATGCTGTTGCAATATTACGATTTGCTATAAAGATGAAGTTGGAGAAAGAGATTCCAAGGCTAAAAGAGACACGGTCACAAAAGGAGACCAGGGAAAGTAAACTCAATGCCCTCACTGATGACAAAGAGGAAGGAGAAAGAATTGACTTTGATTGTGCTGCTGTTATTCCAGAAACAGATAGGCACCCTCCTGAGAATATACTCCCTGATCTGGAATTCAAAAATCCAGATCCTCAATTTCATTTACGTTGTCCAGAAGATTATCAAACTAGTGGACACACCCAGGACAACACAGAAGATGTTTTAGCCAAGTGGGTGGCAGTTCCTGAAAACACAAACTTGTTGACAGATCCTGATGACATGGTTAATATGGACTACGTTTGTACAGAGGCAACTAGGTCTCCAAAACCCAAAGGCCTGGTAATGGCCACAAAAGGGAAATCAAAGATTGAAAAGGAAAAACAACGAAGGTTAACACGGCGCCTGAATAGTTCCATATCTCACCAATCTGGACCACACTGTGGAGCCAAGGAGAATCTGGTCCAAGGGTCTCATCAGAAGCTAAAGAAACAGTCCAGTCATTTGCAGGTTGCAGCGGGCTATGAAATAAAGTCAAAGGATGCAATAGACTGGAAGTCAAAAAAAAAAAAAAAAAATGTTTGGGGGAACTGACCGATTTTTTTTTTTTATTACACGTGTGGACTATGTCACGGACACTTAACTATGCAAATAAGCATTTTGTCAATATTACAATGTTATATTGGTTCTCTGTGTTGAAAATGTAGCTAAACTACAAATTAATATACAGGGTTGATGGCCCTTAAGATTACAAGGCTGTAGTATAAGAGAAAAAATATTGGTAGCTTACAATATGGAAAAAAAAAAAAATGCCCTTTTCGGTTGGTAAATTTATAATGAAGTTCATATTCGTATCATGTGAATACTTAATGTTGTACTGAGGAGTTAGCTCAAGTATTTCAGGTAGGACGCTCACCCCAGTGAGGTCCATGGCCGCTCACCCCAGTAGGTGTGAGCTGGGGAGGGGGATATGTGACATAGTCCAAAGATGTTAGGCAGCTTTCTGCCCCATTTTAGAGCAGAAAGTGCAGGAATAGCTAAAAATGATCCGTTCCACAGCTTCACATTAACTCAGGCAGCTGGATGGAAAATCCAGACCACAGATTACAATGGCTCTAGTTCTCCCTCACCTGCTCTTCTAATCACATGCACAGGTATTTAGAGCAGAGAGGTTTTGCATTTCACTCTCTCTCCTTGGAGCCTGGGGGCTGGGGGTGTCGCTACTCTCCTGCATCCAGTATCGAGGTTGACGGCCTCTCCACGTATCACAGTACCAGAGGATTTGCCTGGACACCCCAAACAGATAAGATAAACAAATGGTTACTGCTGTTGCTAAAAGACTGTGCTGTATCTTGTGACCCTAAATGAGAGAGCATTGTTTTAAGCTGGGGAACCAGTTTAGTTGGCCAGCAGCTGTTAGAGAGACTGATTTTGATGTGTAGTTAGATCCCTGAAAGGGATAGGATTTTGTTTATATAATTTGGTTTCTTTTTACTTGAAATAACAGTGTGGGAAATACTGTAACAATGAAATGAGTGAACTGCTGAATGAAAGTATCTGAGTACCTCTAACCTACACATGTTAAAGCTGCAGTACCTTACTTGGATGAAAATAAAGCAGGCAGAAGCCTGAGTTAAGCAGCTTAATACTTTGCATGATCCTGTTTTTGTATTAAATAACCCTAGAAGACTGTGTCAGGAAGAACCCAGACAGACGTCAGCACTACAAAAGAGGGGCGTTTGTCACAATATATATATATATATATATATATATATATATATAAATGTTTTAGAAAACCTACTATTTTTCAGTTTTTAAACCATAAATATAAAAACATTATGGACTGTGAATTATATTTGTTTAATGGTTCGCCATATACATTGTACAAGGCCGTCTTGTGCCAAAGCTTTCCACGCTGCTGCTGAGGTCTATTGATCGGATGTGAGTTTATGGACAGACCTCTGCAGTCTGGAAAGCTGACGCACAAGAGAACCTTGTACACTGTTAGTCCATTCAATGTGGAATGTTAGTCCATTCAAAAGTATCACAACCCACAAAGTACTCTTTCTGTGATCAATAGGACTAGCACCATTGAGGAAACCGTAAGCACCGCAGAAACCTTTCTAACAATACTGTATAAATTAATTTACCAACGGGTTTAAAAGTACTATATACTCTTGTGCTAAAACAGGTACTTTTTTAAGGCACTTTGACCGTAGTGTAATGTATAATAATAGAACCCTGTGCAAAACTAGGTGTGGAAGAGAAAAGGAGTTAAAAGCAATCCAGGCAATATCCTACATATAACTTGCCCCCGCTGCCTACTACAGTGTTTGCTGTGGCGGACGCTGCGCGCACGAGAGCCCTCCCCGCAATGGCGCCGGGCCCGCTGCGAGGGGGGGCCGCAGCGCTCGCTCGAGAGCTACTCCTGCTCTCAATAGAATTGAGAGCAGGACTCGCGTCGAGCGGCTAGGCACGCCCCCCGGCGGTTCAGCCAATGAGGGCAAACCTGCCGGGTGATGTCATGGCCGCGCCCCCGTCACTCCTCCGCCACGCCCCCCCCGGTCTCTGCTCCTGCAGTGAGCTGCAGACCGGGGAATCGGCTGAACGCGCAGCCAAAAGCGCGGGCGCGCGTTACAGCGGAGAGACCGGGGCCTTAGCCTTAGTGCAGGGAGGACAGGCTGCTCCCCAAGGAATAACCAATTCCTATAACACACATGTGAAACAAGAAAATGATGAGCGCACAATCCTGGATATGCAGTTAATGAATGTATATTTAATAAGAAATCTGACAAGTAAATACCACATGTGGTTAAACATATAAATAAAAAGCAGAGATGAAACGATAATAATAGAACTTGGTGGATGCTGCTATCCTAAATAGGAGAGGTATATGTTAGAACCTTGAGGGCTAAATCTCAATTGAGTGTGAGGTTGGTTGTACTGGCTTAGCAATGCTATACGGTGGAGGTATGTGGTAGCCTTTTTCACCACCATAACTAAAAATGTGATATATATTTATATTTTTTTTATATATATACAAACTGCTCATTTGCATGTCATTCCCCAGAATCCCTTGCTGCAGTGGAAGTGCTGTGTGCTGGGTGATAATGGTGAAACGCGGAGTTGCAGACCTGTCTAAGACATGCAAATGAGCATACAGTAATATTTCCATTTGATATATATATATATATATATATATATATATATATACTATATATTTGTGAAAGCACTGTATGTTTGTCTGCATGGCCTGTGTCCCTAGGGGAAATCTCATTGGTCCCTTGGGCCGCCCGCCCCCGCACACCTCTCATTGGCCTGAGGCGGAGTGACGGCCCAAAATACACACACACACACACACACCACCCCCCCTCGCTCTCTGCGGCTCTCCCCTCACATAGACCGCTCCCCCAACTGACCATGCCCTAGAGCGCTCCCAACGGCTCTCATCACCCATAGGCCACTCCCTCACCCGGCGCTCTCCCTCACCCGCTCACCCCCCGCTCAACCCTCCCCCCGCTCACCCCCCCCGCTCACCCCCCCCGCTCACCCCCCCACACACACACTCAGCACGCTCTCTGCGGCTCTCCCCTCACATAGGCCGCTCCCCGTCCCCGAGGGCGCTCCTCCGACTGTCTCCGCCTCTCCCCGCGAGAGGCACAGCGCCTCCTCACCGGAGCGTGTCAGGCTCGCCGCGGAGGAGCCCGAGGTGGAGGAGGAGGGCGGCCGTGACCCGGAGGAAGAGGAGCGCAGCCGTGTGCAAGGTGAGTACAAGCAGGGGAATGGGTTATTTAACGCGTCCCTGACTCCGCCTGCCCTTTGCCCCCCCCTACCCTCCCTACCCCCCTGCCCCTTGCCCACTGCCCTCCCTTCCCATTGCCCACTGCCCTCCCTCCCCCTGCCCTTTAACCCCCCTCCCCCTGCCCTTTGCCCCCTGGCCTTTTCCCCCTGCCCTCCCTCCCCCAGCCCTTTGCCCCCTGCCCCCCCATCCCTTTGCCCCCTGCCCTTTGCCCCCTGCCCCCCCTACCCACCTGCCCTTTGCCCCCTGCCCTCCCTCCCCCTGACCTTTGCCCCCTGCCCTCCCTCCCCCTGGCCTTTGCCCCCTGCCCTCCCTCCCCCTGCCCTTTGCCCCCTGCCCTCCCTCCCCCTGGCCTTTGCCCCCTGCCCTCCCTCCCCCAGCCCTTTGCCCCCGGTCCCCCCAGCCCTTTGCCCCCTGCCTCCGCAGCCCTTTGCCCCCTGCCCCCCCTGCCCTTTGCCCCCCGCCCCCCTACCCACATGCCCTTTGCCCCCTGCCCTTTGCCCTCCCTCCCTCTGCCCTCCCCTCCCCTCTCCCCCTGCCCTTTGCTCCCTGCCCTCCCCTCCCTCCCCTGCCCTTTGCCCCCCCCCGCCCCTCCCTGCCCTTTGCCCCCCCTGCCCCTCCCTGCCTTTTGCCCCCCCGCCCCTCCCTGCAGTTTGACCCCCCCCACCACTCCCTGCCGTTTGCCCCCCCCTCGCCCCTCCCTGCCGTTTGCCCCCCCCCGCCCCACCCTGCCGTTTGCCCCCCTCCCTACCCTGCCGTTTGCCCCCCTCCCTTTGCCCTCCCCACCCTTCTACGCCCCTTGCCCCAACCCCCCGCCCTTCGACGCCCCTCCCCCACCCTTCGAAGCCCCTCCCCCCCACCCTTCGACCTCCCCCCCCCCGCCCTTCGATGCCCCTCCCCCCCCCACCCTTCCACTCCATGCTCCCTGCCCTTCCACGCCCGGGCAACGCCGGGTATATCAGCTAGTATATATATATATATATACACACACACATACACACACACCTCTCCTAGTGCCATGTACTAATAGGTGACATAGAGCACATCTTCATCTCCTCCCTCTGCTGTGGCACCTCTCCTCCTGTCTCTGGCAGTGAAGGGGTGGACGGTTTAGATGGAGCAGAACATTCCTTGGTGCTGGAGGGTCTGACTCAAAAAGAACAGCAGGTTCCAAGAGTCCCTGAGTTTCCATGTTACTAAGTTACTGTTCAAATGCTGGATTTAGATAACAGGGATCTGGCTGGATCTTTTCAGGAGTTACGTGCATTAAGGACTTTGTGATACACATTGTGCCAGCATCCCCTCTCAAGGCTTCTCCTTTATATGTCAAAAGCACATTATTTAGCACTCATCTGATGACCCAGCTTCATCAGGTTCATGCTATTTGTTTTGCTCTCAGAGAAAGTCCAGTTGTACCATCCAACGCACCATCAATTATTAACCTTAAAAAAAACATTGTGACGGTTTGTGTTTCTTGTTAACTCTTGCACAGCCATGGGACGCCTCTCCACCACACCCCACCTCCCTCCGCCCCCCCCCCCCATCCCCACCCCCTTTACATTCAAGGACTAAGAATTTTAAGGGGTGTAAACTAGTGATTCTAACCTGCATGTCCAGACCTGCCAACTCTCACTGATTTTTATTAAGTCTTATGTATTTTAAGTCAGTCTCATTCATTTTCAGCCCCAGTAATCTACTGTATACTATAAATCTAAGTTGGATTCCGTTTTCCGTTTGTTTGTATGTCCGAAGCATCGATATCCCACAAATGGCACCACGTAGCACAACGAAACGTGGACTGTACATTCTGCGGTGGATTTGTAGGTCAACGCAACTATTTTGAGCTTCCAATATGACTCACCTCCCAAATTATGGACATTCTAAATTTCCCTTGGCTAAAGCGGGGGTGGGGGCGTGGCTACTAAGGGAGGGGGCGTATCCTTGCCTGGATCGGGGCTGTGTGTGTGATGTGAGGTGTGCGGTGGAGATGTGCTAGCTAGCGGGGGGAGAAGCAGGGGCAGGGGGGAAACATTTGCCGGCAGCGAGGGGAGATGTACCAATGGAGGGGGGGCCGGGGAGATGTGCCGGCAGCGAGGGGACATGCCACAGCGGCGTAGAGAGACCGCCGGGGGGGGGGACAAAGACATGTTCCGGTAGCGGTGGGAGGCACACACACATATACACACACAGACCGAGACAAATCTCACCCCGCACTACATCGAGCAGCAGTGCGGGGTGAGGGGGGGGGGCGGGGAGATGTTCCGGCAGCAGGGGGGGGGAGGGGGGGCGGGGCCATGTATTCTATATTACATTCCCAGGGCGAAGCCGGGCACAAAATCTAGTCTCATATGCAATAAGTCAAATCAGTACTTTTCTATTCAATTGTTATTTGTTGGATCCAAAATCTTCAAATTTCCCTAACTCAGAAGTCTAAAGACGCGGAGTGCTTTTCTTGTCTTTATTTCATTCTAAACTAAATACTGTAGGAAAAAACTGAGAACTTTATATATATTTGTGTTCAGGTAGAAATTGTGGAAAGATGAATGTAAGTAAATTAAACATAAACAGTGACATGATCAAATTAATAAGTATGTTGTCAATATTGCAATAATCAGTTATTATTTTAGGGGCTTTTTTGAACAAAGTTGTTTCTATGAGCAGATATGTTTAATAAATAGTGGTTTCATAAAAATGAATAGATTGTTTAGGGTGTTTAAAAAAACAGCCAAATATGTGCTGACAGATTATCATTAGGTCAATGTTTTTCAACAGGGGTTCCACCGGATATCTCGGACATCTCGGAAGGGTTCCCTGCGATTTTCAGGTCATTTGAAAATTGTACCAAATACAGAAGAATTTAGAATGCATCTGATCTCAGACGCGCTATTAGAGAGAGTTGGGGTTCCTTACAATGCATCAGATCTCAGACGCTATTAGAGAGGGTTGGGGTTCCTTACAATGCATCTGATCTCAGACGCGCTATTAGAGAGGGTTGGGGTTCCTTACAATGCATCTGATCTCAGACACGCTATTAGAGAGAGTTGGGGTTCCTTACAAAGCATCTGATCTCAGACACACTATTAGAGAGGGTTGGGGTTCCTTACAATGCATCTGATCTCAGACTTGCTATTAGAGATGGTTGGGGTTCCTTACAATGCATTGGATCTCAGACTCTATTAGAGTTGGGGTTCTTCAGAATTTCACAATATAAGTATAGGTTTCCTTAACCAAAAGAAGGTTGAAAACTACTGCATTAGTTATTTCTTCTTTTTCTATATTTTCAACTATTCAAAAAAAGATCCAAGTGAGTATCTAACCACCTTGGTGCTGTAGGATACTGCAATGCATTGCATTCCCCCGTGGAATTAATGTGGTTATGGAGGTGAAAGATGCGAGCCTCTATCTATTTTAGGCTTAGCACATCACTATCAGTTAAGAGCTGAGCATGGACAGAGCTGTGTGAGATTTAGACTAGGCTACAGTATTCCAGGCTGTTACATAATGTGTACGTGACACTTTATAATACAGATTCACAATATAGATGCTGAGATGGATATGTGGGATACAGTAGCTACTGCTAAGTATGTGTTACAAATGCCAGAAATGTGTAACTACCCAAATAACTAGCTAAATATACAATGTAAGTGAAAGTGTGAGCTAAATACAGGAATGCTATACTGTAGGGGAGAGAGAAATAAGTAAATAAGAGGGGTCTTTAGAGAGAAGAATCAAACATATGGATGAGATATATGAGGGGGAGAGAGATGTGGGAGGATGGAAATATAAATAAATGGATCAGAAAAAGAACACAGAGAGGGATGGATAGTATATTGATCACTGACCAGTTCTCCATATGTATGAGGGACCTTCCCATACATTGCGAAAAAAAAAAATTCTTCCACTTTCTCCATGAAAAAAGTTCCCTAACCCAATGCAAGTCAATGGAACATAAAAAGATCTCCTTCTGTTCCTCCCAAACCTCACTGGAAATAAATCACACGTTGACCTGTTGGCATTACCCAAGACTATGGGGTATGGGCATAAAGGTTTGGGTGCAGGTGTGGATGTTTTGGATAGAGAGGAATTCATACCACTGACAGCTGTGTAACTCTCAGCACTGACCCTGCTAATAAGTATCCAAAATGCTTCCTGTTACTCTTCTTAAAATAATCCAGGCATCAGGATCCTTCCATCACATTGTGCTTAATTTTGGGGTCATGGGGGCAACGCAGCAAACTGTCACCTTGTACTGTCTGTGAATGCACCTATTGTAATAACACACCTGTAATCTAGGTCTGCCACACAATTACAGGATAAAACAGATAAACAAGTTAGCATTTGTTTGCACTCCTAATTCCCAAGTCAGTTAAAAGTGCACCACTTCGATCACTTAATTTGCAATATGATGGAGCTGAAATAGAAGAGCATGGAAAATTCTGCATACAAACCAAAGCTTCTCTTACCTGTCCGTGCTTTTTCCTTATCTGCATCTCCATATAACTTCACCACATCATTGGTTACACTTAACTCGTCTAAGATCACGTTTGGAGTTTGCCCCAGTAAGTCAGATCTGTCCTGCAGTCTCTACAAGATCCCTTCTGTGTTGTGTCTTCGGGTGCACTGTCCACCTGCCAGACAGCTCAGCAGCTCTTCTGTGTCTACCTGGAGCAGAATGATCCCTTTCAGGTCATTGTGGTTGGTAAATAAGCTAAACCCATGAAGTGAATACGTGTCCTTTCATAGCACCTGTAAGCAGTATTCACTCCCACATTGTATCTTGTGAACAGTCATGTAAGAGTAAAACAAATCAATGCAACAGGAGACTCTTCTTTCTTCACTGATGATCCAGGTAGATGTTTAATTGGGTCTTTGTCATGTTATTCCTTTCTCCCCTGTGGAACACAAGTGCAGCTTTCTCTTGTTGCTACACTGAGCTTCTGTAGTTTCTGCATTGGATTCACACTAGCTAAGGTTGGTGTGATTAGTTGCTGTTGCTGATGCTAATATATATTAGCCTTTGTTGCTCTGTGTGTGATCTGAAAAGCAAATGTGCTATTCTCCTGGTGCACGACCAGGCTGTGAGCTGCAGGCACACACAGCAGAGTCTGAACATCCCCTCATCAGCCTGGCCCACATCACTGCTTTGTCAACTCAAGTGTGTGATTGATTCAACTACTGTATGTAGATAACTTAGCACAGGGAGGTGTGTTGGAGATTTCCATTGTGACACCAGAGAGATAAATTAAATTAGAGGTGTTTTATCAAACCTTTGTTAACCCATTCACTCCACGGAGAAAGGGAGAAGGGAATCAAAATAATAAATGGAGACCAGAAAATGAGAAAATAACCCAATGGAAATCAATAGATCATAAAAAGAGATTTTCCAAATTGCCCTAACTAAAGTCGCTGGGAACAAAATCACATATTGACCCAGGTGGCTCTCAACTCCAGTCCTCAAGAACCCCACTACAGGTCAGGTTTACAGACTATCCCTGGTTCAGCACAGGTGGTGTAGTCTTCGACTGAGCCACTGATTGAGCAACCTGTGCTGAAGCAGGGATATCCTGAAAATCTGACCTGTTGGATCTTGAGGAGTTGAGAACCCCCTGTATTGACCAATGAGTGAACATTGAGGAAGAGTGTGTTAAGGAAAGTACTAGTGGATGAAATTGTCCTGCCTTTGATACAAATATGATATCCTTATGTCTGTACTTATTCCCCAATCCCCACTGCTCAACAATACCGATGTGCAAAACCACCAATTGCATTTGCGACCTTTTTTTGCTGATTTTCTAAAAAACCTAAAAAGCTTCACGCAACTAAGCTCATTGAAATATTCAGATCAGCATATTTCCCAGGTATCTCTAGTGTGCTCACATGAATCTCTCCACGTGTTGGAGAGGAGAATTTTTAGCAGGTAATAGTAGTCAATGACTATTCTACAAAATTTGAATGTCTCCAATTTTTGCTTGAAGAGTCAATTTCGCACTTCTTTATTCAACTGTAGCCGTTCACTAATATAATATCGGTTATGTGTGTGTGTTTATGTATTTATATTTTTTATTTTTATTCTAGTCTAAGGCCGGGGCCATAGAGGCTTGATCAGAGCAGAGGCGCGCTAACGCTGAGGCTCGCCTGCATTAGTCAACGCGATTGCACGGACTTGCAGGCAAGCCAGCGTGCTTGAAGGGAGCCGGGGGGAGGTGGTTGGATGCGGGGCAGTGACGTCGCTGGCCCAATCGCCCGCGACGCACTGACGTCAACGTCACGGCGCCGACGTCACGGCGCCGAAACTTTGATGCTGCTTCAGGCTGATTGGATGTTTTCAGCAGACAGTGCGCTGAAAAACAGCTTGGCTGTTGGCTGAAAATTCCAAAGCCTCCGCACGCCTGCGGACGCTCGCGTGAGCCCCCTCTCAAGGCATCCTCATTGAGGATGCAGGGGCTCAGCGCGGAGCGTCCGCACAGCTCAGCGCGGCCTGTCCTTCTATGGACTCGGCCTAAGGCTAAGGCTGAAGCAGCGTCAACGTCACGGTGCCGTGACGACGGCGCCGTGACGACGGCGCCGTGACGTCGGCGCCATGACGTTGACGTCAGTGCGTCGCGGGCAATTGGCCAGCGACGTCACTGCCCCGCCTCCAACCACCTCCCCCCGGCTCCCTTCGCGCACGCTGGCTCGCCTGCAAGTCCGTGGAATCGCGCTGACTTAAGCAGGCGAGCCTCAGCGTTAGCGCGCATCCGCTCTCCTGAAGCCTCTATGGCCCCAGCCTAAGATGTGTGTATATATATATATCATAATCTTCAGCCCTTGTCTCCCCACTGCTGGATGAAGACCTTCCCAATGATCTTCTTGGTCCTCCATCTTTTGCGTGGTATATTCTGAGGTTTTCTAGTCAGTCATTTTGGGGGGCTTGGGGGTAGAAGCCACTGCTTTGCAGAACTCTCATGCAGTGAAAGGGTTAAGCTAACCATAAATTCGGGGCGGGGGGGGGCGAAATGGTTTAAATGGCAGAGACGGCGTTACATGGCTGAGTGCTAAGATATTTTTCAGACTTTTCTGGCAACCCCCCCCCCCCTAAAACATGTAACATGTTCCACCAGACAGACAGCTGAACTCTGACACACAATGCTCTTCTTCCATTAGGTGTAAATGCAAATGTGCAAACAGTATCCAGCCTGAGGAAGGAGAGAAATCCACTCACTTTATAACTTGGTGCAGGGAGAAATGTGTCAGATCAGACCTGTATTATAGGTCTCCCCAGCGGGCGACGATCGCTGTGCACCTGAGGCAGTTGCATAAATCCTGTGAGTGCACCTATTTATTTCTCCAGAATCAGATCAGTTACAGCAGGGAAAGTGGAGGTGTCAGGTGCCTGGGGGTGGAGCCAAGGAGAGGAGGAAACAGCATGGAGAGGGGAGGTGTATGTTTGAGCGTCTCTCAAGCACGTCGCACCATTGTGTCCAGTATTTTTGGAGAAGCCACCTGGCAACCCTATGCTTACCTGCGGTCTTACACTTACCCTGTAACAGACCTATTTCAGGGTATGGGTGTGAGTGACTCCACCTTCAGCTCTGACATAACTAACGTAGCATTAAACCCTGCGGTAACTATAACGGAGCTCAGAAAATAGCACAGGATGTTGAGGCTAAGTGAATCCCAGCAGTATGCACGTCTTTGTTACTAAAACAGGGATGAGAGCAGAGGGAAGAGAGCGTTCACTGTCCCCAAGAGCTTGCTATCTAATTATCAGCTGCGATTAAAAAATAATAATAATTCTGAGATCACTTTTGGAGCTGTAAGAGGTTGGATTACCAGAAGGTAACTTCTCCCTCTCACATCAGGAAGTGAAAGGGTTAATCGTTAAAAAAAAAAATATATATATATATATATATATATACTAGCTGAGAGCCCCGGCGTTGCCCGGGATGTTTGTGGTGTGGGTGTGGCATTTGGGTGAGGAGTGGTCAACGCGGCCCATGTGCGGTGGTAGTGCTGCTGTGGCTGTACTGATGGTGATTGTATTGGTGTGCTGATTTGGGAGGGTTTGGTGCTGATGTGGGGGTGCGGATGTGGGTGTGCCGATGGGGGAGGTGCAAAGGTGGCGATGTGTGGGTGCTGATGGTGTTGATGGGGGCTGAGAATGGCGGGGAGCCGAGAATGCCAGTGTGCTGGGGGGGCATGGGATAGCGGTGTGCTGATGTGGTGGTGCTGGGGATAGTGTGTGTGTGTATACACGTGTGTGTGTGTGTGTGTGTATACATGTGTGTGTATACACGTGTGTGTGTGTGTGTGTATACGTGTGTGTATACACGTGTGTGTATACATGTGTGTGTGTGTGTATACATTATGTGTATGTATACGTGTGTGTGTATACGTGTGTGTGTATGTCTACATGTGTGTGTGTGTGTATGTCTCCATGTGTGTGTGTACGTGTACATGTGTGTGAGTATACGTGTACATATGTGTGTGTACGTGTCTACGTGTACATGTGTGTGTGTCTACGTGCGTGTGTGTCTACGTGTGTGTGTGTCTACGTGTGTGTGTGTGTCTATGTGTGTGTGTGTGTGTGTGTGTATACGTGTGTGTGTGTGTGTGTGTGTGTGTACGTGTGTGTGTGTGTGTGTGTGTGTGTACGTGTGTGTGTGTGTACGTGTGTGTGTGCCTGTGTGTATACGTGTGTGAATACGTGTGTGTACACGTGTGTGTTTGTACTTGTGTCTACATGTGTGTGTGTATACGTGTGTCTACGTGTGTGTGTATGCGTGCGCCTACGTGTGTGTGTGTATACGTGTGTGTGTGTACGTGTGTATACGTGTGTGTATATACGTGTGTATACGTGTGTGTGTATATACGTGTGTCTGTGTGTATACGTGTGTCTGTGTGTATACGTGTGTCTGTGTGTATAGGTGTGTGTGTGTATAGGTGTGTGTGTGTATAGGTGTGTGTGTGTATACGTGTATGTGTGTATACGTGTATGTGTGTGTACGTGTGTCTGTGTGTGTACGTGTGTCTGTGTGTGTACGTGTGTCTGTGTGTGTACGTGTGTCTGTGTGTGTACGTGTGTCTGTGTGTGTACGTGTGTACGTGTGTACGTGTGTACGTGTGTACGTGTGTACGTGTGTCTACGTGTCTGTGTGTCTACATGTGTCTGTGTGTCTACGTGTGTCTGTGTATCTACGTGTGTCTGTGTGTATACGTGTGTCTGTGTGTATGTGTGTGTGTGTGTGTGTGTGTGTGTGTGTGTGTGTGTATAGGTGTGTGTATGTATAGGTGTGTGTGTGTGTCTACGTGTATGTGTGTGTGTCTGTCTACGTGTGTGTGTCTGTCTACATGTGTGTGTGTGTGTGTGTGTGTGTCTGTCTACATGTGTGTGTGTCTACATGTGTGTGTGTCTACATGTGTGTGTGTCTACATGTGTGTGTGTCTGTAGACATGTGTGTGTGTCTGTCGACGTGTGTGTGTGTGCCTACATGTGTGTGTGCCTACATGTGTGTGTGTGTGTGCCTACATGTGTGTGTGTGTGTGTGTGTGTGTGTGTGTGCCTACATGTGTGTG
Source organism: Ascaphus truei (assembly GCF_040206685.1). Classification (NCBI taxonomy): domain Eukaryota; kingdom Metazoa; phylum Chordata; class Amphibia; order Anura; family Ascaphidae; genus Ascaphus; species Ascaphus truei. The sequence continues at coordinate 40,077,108 of NC_134493.1, read as the reverse complement.
TGTGTGTGTGTGTGTGTGTGTGTGTGTGTGTGTGTGTGTGTGTGTGTGTGTAGCTGAGAGACCCGGCGTTGCCCGTGAGTTAAATTTCCCGCTAGGAGGAGGGGGAGAGCGGACGGAAGGAGAGGGAGAGCGGACGGAAGGAGAGGGAGAGCGGACGGGAGGGCGGACGGGAGGGCGGACGGAGAGCGGACTGATAGCGGACGGGAGGGCGGACGGGAGGGCGGACGAAGAGCGGACGGAGAGCGGACGGGAGGGCGGACGGGAGAGCGGACGGGAGGGCGGACGGAGAGCTGGCGGGAGGGCGGACGGGAGGGCGGACGGAGAGCGGACGGGAGGGCGGACGGAGAGCGGACGGGAGGGCGGACGGAGAGCGGACGGGAGGGCGGACGGACGGAAGGGCGGACGGAGAGCGGACGGAGAGCGGGCGGGAGGGCGGACGGAGAGCGGACGGGAGGGCGGACGGAGAGCGGACGGGAGGAGGAGGAGGGGGGGGAGAGCGGACGGGAGGGACAGCGGACGGGAGGAGGAGGAGGGGGGGAGAGCGGACGGGAGGAGGAGGAGGGGGGGGAGAGCGGACGGGAGGAGGAGGAGGGGGGGGAGAGTGGACGGGAGGAGGAGGAGGGGGGGAGAGCGGACGGGAGGAGGAGGGGGGGGGAGAGCGGACGGGAGGAGGGGGGAGAGCGGACGGGAGAAGGAGGGGGGGGAGAGCGGACGGGAGAAGGAGGGGGGGAGAGCGGACGGGAGGAGGAGGAGGGGGGGGGAGAGCGGACGGGAGGAGGAGGAGGGGGGGGAGAGCGGACGGGAGGAGGAGGAGGGGGGGGAGAGCGGACGGGAGGAGGAGGGGGGGGAGAGCGGATGGGAGGAGGAGGGGGGGAGAGTGGACAGGAGGGGGGTGGGTTGGTTAAAATTTCCGGGTCTCTCCTCTCCACTCCCCCTGTATGTTTCTCCGCTCCCCCCCTCTCTCTCCCCTCCTGCCCCCCCCATGTGACACAGACACACACACACACAGTGACACACACAGTGAGAGACACACACACAGTGAGAGACACACACACAGTGTCACAGACACACACACAGTGAGACACACACACAGTGAGACACACACACACACACACAGTGACACACACACACACACACACACACACACACACACACACAGTGACACACACACACACACACAGTGACACACACACACAGTGACACACACACACAGTGACACACACACACAGTGACACACACACGTCACCTCTCCTTCGGGGCGCCGCCATCTTAGGTGCCGCGTGTCCCCCCGCCGGGGAGGGAGGTGAGTGCGGGAGGGAGTAGAGCGGGAGGGAGGTGAGTGCGGGAGGGAGTGGAGCGGCTTCCGGCCGCCTCTTAGGTGCCGCGTGTGCCAACCCCCGCCAGGGAGGGAGTGGAGCGGGAGGGAATGGAGCGGCTTCCGGGCGCCTCTTAGGTGGGCGCGTGTCCCCCCGCCGGGGAGGGGCTGGGAGGGAATGGAGTGGGAGGTGAGTGGAGCGGGAGGGAATGGAGTGAGAGGGAGGTGAGTGGAGCGGGAGGGAGTGGAGCGGCTTCCGGGCGCCTCTTAGGTGGGTGCGTGTCCCCCCGCCGGGGAGGGACTGGGAGGGAATGGAGTGGGAGGTGAGTGGAGCGGGAGGGAATGGAGTGAGAGGGAGGTGAGTGGAGCGGGAGGGAGTGGAGCGGCTTCCGGGCGCCGCCGGGGAGGGAGTGGAGCGGGAGGGAATGGAGTGGGAGGGAGGTGAGTGTGATGGGGGGGGGGGAGAGGACAGAGAGGGTGTGTGTGTGTGTGTGTGTGTGTGTGTTTTTTTTTTTTTGTGGACCTTTGGCCCGTCACTCCGCCTCAGGCCAATGCGAGGTGTGGGGGGCGGGCCAAGGGGGTGGTGTGAGTGTGTGAGGCCAATGAGAGGTGTGCGGGGGTGGGCGGCCCAAGGGACCAATGAGATTGCCGCTAGGGACACCGGACATCCAGGCAGGCAGGCAGGCAGGCAAACATACAGTGCTTTCACTAATATAGTATAAGATATATATATATATTGTGTGTGTGCAAAAGATCAAAATCAATTCCTTGGCATCTCTGAACATCAACTTGGAGGCTGAGCAAACACTTCCTTCCATTGTCTGCCGTACCTAAGGGCTGAAGGGGAAAGACACTGACACTGAAGATAAGGACAGAGTGTGAAGCAGGGGGACCTGGTTCAATCCCCAGTATCAGCTCCTTGTGACCTTGGGTAAATCACCTTATCTCCCTGTGCCTCGGGTACCAAAAGCATAGATTGCAAGCTCTGCAAGGACTTGTGCCTGCAAAAACCCTATGTACAGCACTGCATATACTCTCAGTGCTATACAATAAAAAAAAGCCATTATTATTATACCCCGCTGATAAAGAAACGGTTAACCCCTTCCCTGACTGAGGTCAGCAGGGTGGAATACAGTGTAATGAGAACTCAGATTGGGGAACTGTTTTCTTTAAGGTGGAAGGTGTGTGGGTGTCTGGAAGAGAACAAAGATACTCAGCATTAAGCAGTCCAAAAACAGTTCCTGCGCTCCTACCAATTAGGCTATAATAAAATAGTGATCTCATGAATAAGGGTTATTTAGTTAAACCCTTTGGCCAAAGCGTTATAAGCCTGCAAGCTACGTCAAGGCATAACCAAATTTGCAGGTACCTACACTGAATATATGTAATTATTGTCCCATGGACTAGTGAAATATGTGAGAAAGACCTGAATGGGTTAAATAAAGCATATGCTTTTGTGTGTAGTGCTATTAAAATGTGGCCAAAGCCAGTATCATAGTTACCTTACTATAGAGGTAAACTGTGGGTGCACAAATTCCCTGGTATGAATATAATAAAACGTACACATATTTCTCTCTGTCAGCCTTATACATTGTGAAGAAGTGAATACAAAGGCGCAAACAACTTAAAAGTAATAATATAATAATAGAGGTATGAATAAAATTAATCAAAAAAATACAAATAAAAATAGTGATAATAATATAAAATAATACGTGTTAATCTTAATAACCCAGCTCTGACCCTCTGGTGGGACCTGTTTCACGGGATCCAAGGAGTATGACAATGTTCAAACAATCCAGGAGGATTTCCCCTTATATGCTCCTCCTGGATTGTTTGAACATAGCCTTATATATTCACCTACTCTTCAATGGAGGGTGATGTGCAGACTACTGACACTTGGGTGCATTATACCATTAAGCAGTCCAGCAGAATTATTTTCTGCAAATGGCAACATATTGCCACTAACGAGGACTGCCTCACTCTGTGTCAAGTGTTTCCCCTCTTATTTGGGGTTAAGGAGAAGTTACATTTTCAAGTTGCTTCTATAAAAAAAAATGGTATGTTTGGGCTTTTCTATGCATCTTTTGCATCCTTCTTAAAGGAGAAATTCCTACCCTTTTATAATTATTGGGTTTTTTTTAACATAGGGTTGAAGCAGAGGGTCTCTGAAACGAAAACCCATTAATTTCAGCTCCGGCACCCCACTGCTTCCCGAGATACCGATCAACAAAGGGGTGCCGGTATCCTGAAAAAAAGTTTAATGCTCCAGCGTCACGCGGGCCAATAGGAAGCCGCACCTGATGACATCACAGCTTCCTATTGGCCAACAGGACGTGGGCGCTTTGAAACTCATCACCATTACATGAACCCTGGAAGACAAGCTGCTATTGGCACTCCATATGGAGGTAAGTATCTCCAGAAGCATGGGGTCCCCAGCACAGAAATTAAGGGGGTTCAGCTTCAATCCTATGTTAAAATTAAAAACAATCACAAAAATAAATTGCAAGCTTGGATTGCCTCTTTAATGCCCCGAAATCACGTCAAATACAATAAACTTGGAACAACTGATAAAACTTCTGACACGAAAGAACTTACAATGTAATTAATTCCATGGTTTAGTAAAGTCTGTTTTCGCTGCCATCAAATCGAGACATTTAAATTCTGTCTCATCGAGTCAATGTCATACCCTTCAACTGTACCTCTTACACAGAGAGGTTTTAGGGTGTGAGGTAAAGTGTAGATCAGGGGTGGCTAACTCCTGTCCTCAAGGGCCATCATCAGGTCTTCAGGATATCACTGCTTCGACTGAGCCACTGATTGACCCACCTGTGCTGAAGCAGGGACAGCCTGAAGAATACAGAAGGAAATGCAATCCCTGGCGCAAGAAAGACAATATAAATACCAATTCCCAATTGGGAATTGTTTTTCTTGCGCCGGGGATTGCATTTCCTTCTGTATTTATCATTTTGTAGCACGTTCCTTGAGAGACCTTGTGTATGAGAGTCCCCTTGGCAGCCATTCCTCAATGGGGGCAGGATATATATTTGATTATTGTTTATTCGCTATTTATTGTGCGTCGGGCACAGGGTCACTTTATTGGTTTAGATTAGCGCTTGTCATATGGTTTTAGTTTGTGGTTCTGTTATTAGGGATAGCCTGAAAACTTGACCGTTGGTATCTCCTTAGGACTGGAGTTGGCTACCCCTGCTGTAGATTACGGGATTTCCATCGGGATTGCTTGGAAGTACCTCATCCAGCACAATTAGAGGAACAAGAGTGCTACGTACTTGATACCCACAAAATGTTGGAGAGTCTGTAATGTTTGAAGGTGCTTAACCCAAACTGGGAATGTGAATAGGGATGTAGGCCTTAAATGTAGAAGGGATGTAGGCCTTAAATGGCGTATGGATTATAATATAATCTATCCAGACATTATATAAGTTATGGTGGGTAAAAAAGTGATAAAAACCCTGCACCGTACAGGCTATATTAAATAAAAATACCCCTTGTGGGTACATTCGCGTGCCTCAGACAGGTCTGCAACCCTGCCCTTCCCCAGGGGTCCAACTTAAAATGGAGAAGAAGTAGAATGAGTGTGGTGAGTGCTCATTTGCATGTCATTACCCAGAATCCCTAGCTGCAGTGGAAGCAGTGTATGCTAATGTAGGCAAGGTTGCAGGCCAAGTCTGAGACATGAAAAGGTGCTCACAAGTGGTATCAATACGTTGTATCAAATTCCTCCCCCTTCTTTTTACTCACAATAATAAGCCTGGTGGGGCTGCACCAGATATAAAAACCTTCATTAAGGACCCCCCCCCCCACCCCTCCCCTCTCCCCCTCAGTATGTTGAAACCAAAACTGTGGTTCTTCAAAGCAGACTTTGCTTAGCGTTGATTCACAAAACCGCTGGATTCTGAACACAAGTGCAAACAGAATGTGACATGAGAAAGAATACCTAATTATTTATGTGTTCATTCCTCTACAGGTCTCGAATTGTACCCTTAGTTACCCTGCTGTAATTTGCTGTCAGGGACTTGCGCTCAAGAATGAAATAAAAACCAATATGTGTCTAGAAGACAAGACTCTTTGGCAATGAATATTTAGACGCAGGTTTCTGGTACATTAGGAAACAGCCAGGGGCGATGTTATTTACTATCTAGTTTAGCATTATTAAGAAGGATTGACAAAGTGCTACCGAACCCACAAGGAAAAGATTAGCACAACAAGCATTCCTCAAATAGAGACTGCCATGTTTGGCTAAATGCCTTCATAATTACAGCCAGTTAATTACATTTAATTTGGTTACACGCAGAAGAGGTCTTAATGAATACGCTTTCATAGGCAACACAGAGACAAAGAAAAAAAAAGGAATCAATTTTAAATTAGAACTCATCTAGTTCTTGTAATTAGCATGTACAATTATTTTTTTTCCTAAAGGTGCAATTCTTGTAAGCAGTTTAACAATCTTATAAGGTTATATAAGCACATGTAACCATGCAAAAAGCAAGTACTTGTCTGCTTTTATTTCTTAGGAAATAAAGTGCCGATTCCCTTTCTTATGGGGCCTGTAAATTTTTGGCAATCAAATGTTTCCTCTCCCCTTACCAACACTGTCCTCATCAGAGAGACAATTAGTATAAGGGATGGCGGCGTTGCCTGTACAATCTCTTGTCGAACGCATCAGACAAAAAGGAGCAGCCAGATGAAATCAAACCTCTCCCAAGACTCAGCTTACCATGTTTACAAACTCACTATAAACACAGGGGCTTATGCAGAGAGGAACGGTAAGGATAATCTCGCCAGGTTTGTGGCAAAAATGTCCGCATTTAAAGAGCTAGTGGCGAGAACTTGGCGGGCCAAGTCAAATTCGCCAGACGGGTGGCGAGAAGCGTGATTTTGCCATTGCAAAAACACGCACGACTCCAGTAGCTCCGATGCGCATGTACGCGCCAATCGGAGCTACTATATGGCGCATTCGGGTGAAATTTTGCTCGCCAACTAAAGTCGGCTGTATTGTGGCCAGATAACGCGAGCCTCAGAATGGCGAGTTTCACGCCAAGTGAAACTCGCCTAATTAACAATTTAATGCACACCGCGCTACCGGGGTACCCTGCATAGGAAAAAATTAATTGCCAATCCTGTGGCGGATTTAAGCCTTTCCTGTAAGTACCTCTCTGCATAAGCCCCACAGTGTTAGGGACCCTCTGATTATCGATAATTGCAGTCCGGGCTCTTTGAAAGACAAAGTACGTTCAGGGACAATCAATCGGTCATGCAAGACCTCTGATTCTGAAGAAAGGCACTCTCTCTTTGTTCAGTTTTCAGACAGTTTTGCTCCACATCACATGTTGCATTACCAAGCAGATTACAAAAACTGACTTGTCATTCCTAGGCAATTCTATATTAAAAGGGTGACTTGTATTTTCTCCGCAATTATATATCTGTTTGTATCTTGTAAAAAGAGACCACAACAGAATACAGTCTATCTCACACTCTGGAAGATTGACCAACCCTGCTGTTGATTGTAAAGTGCCCACGTCACCCGTCGCCGCAAGCGAAAGTTATATTTCGCTTTGCGGCGGCGGCGGCGCGGGCGTTCTGGCATTTGATTGGTTCAGGGGCTGTCACATGAGGCGACAGCCCTTGAAAAATGAAGTATTGCTAGCTACCAAAATTCGCGACGCCGCTCCGTTGCATTGTCGCTGTCGCGCTTAATATACACGCGGCCTAACAGTTTTTTTTAACTGAGAGCAGGACCATTAGTCATGTATGTCACCCTGATATACATATAGACACATTTAACCCATTCACCACATGTAATTATTACATTTATTACATGTAATTATTACATTACATTACAAGCAACTGTGACCCCCTCTATCAACAAAAAGACCCTTATAGTCCAGAATTCCATATCATCAGGATTTAAAAATAATTATACTGTAGGTGTCAAATTTTGGTTTAAAAAATGGTCAGTCCCCTATGTTTGTTACATTTACCAATGCAAAGAAATTGTATCACATATAATAAACTTGATACCGTACCACTGTTAAAACGTTCCTCTGACACGTAAGGGCGGAAGGAGGACTATTTACTCCAAGGGTTTTATAGTTTTCACACCTGGTCTAGGACTTTTGATCATGGCCATTTTGCCGAGATCAAATCTCCACCAGAGTTTAGCCGCTTATCACCTCGCCGCACGGACATCTCTCCGCCAGTAAGGTAAGTCCCTAACCTTAGCCCTTACCCTAATAAACCCTACTTGTAACCCCTAAAACTAACGCTATCCCCTACACCATACCCTCAAACCCCTATCCTTAACCCTCTACCCGAACCGCTAAAAACCCCTTACATTAATGTAAAACAAAAAGAGATACCGGCGCCTAGTGAGTCCAAATGGTGGAATCCTGGATATCCAGTAGAAATAGTTCAAGTCCCAAGATGATCAGCAGTCTCTAAATCTTTGGGTGCTCAGATGGGACTTCATGCATGGGAAGTGGAACATGAAATGAAAAAAAGAGATACTTAGTGCAAAACAGTTAAAACAAATTACACAGACATAAAATTGCAAACTGGCTGACACTAGGGGACAAGACAAACAGACACACCAAGACAGACAACACAAAGCAAAGCTAATGATAAAAGTTAATTTAATAAAACTAAATAAATAAAATAGTAGAACAGAAATCTGGAACGCCGCTCCGGTCGGTTAAAATCTAGATAACACTCACAAGACGGCAGATAGTATATCGCAGTAGACTGGTATAGGCTGTTGGCCACGTGTAGTGGGTCCACAGAGTGTCCTGGAAGCCGTGTATTCCTCCGTATCTCCTAGCTGGCAGGAACCGGAAATGACGTCTCCGTCGTGTGCCGGAACCGGTAGTGACGTCACCGGACGTGGCGTCAAGGCCTGGCAATCTTCAACGAAGCCGAATGGAAATGGCAATCCGCGCCTCCTTGTCCCTCTAACTTTCAGCCACTGCACTCAGAGCTTATACTGCTTGTCCACTGTTAATGTCCAATTCACAATAAAATGGCCCTCTTAGTAGTGAAACGGCCGGCGGCTCAGTGTCCAGTGGCGGAGCAGCCGCAGCGAAGGGTCCGTCGGCAAAGGCTTGGTTGCAGCGAGATCGGCAAGACCACGTGTCCGACTCCGTTCCCACCTACATGCTGACGCAGGCTTTTTAGTTAAATAGACTAATGAGGACGCTGGTCCCTAATTTATCATGGACTTTATAAATGCGATCTCACCTTTAATTCTTTGCCCAAATGTAGGGTGAACGTGCGCAATCCCAATTATTAGGCTGTGGAGCGAATCCGTTCCAATGAAATGGAAGAGACCTGCGAATTGCCCTGTGCATTGGGGTTAATTAGCGTGAACATTACATTACAAAATATAAAGAACAATATTGACAATGGCAATACTTATTACTCATGTATAATAAAAGTATTTTCATATGCAAACAATAATGAGCAAAACATATATTTATACTGAATAAATGATGAATGTGTGTAGATGTCAATGGCTGAAATAAATAGTGAAATGTTTTATTTCTTCTATAAACATCTCTCTCGCTCTCTAGCTCAAAAATCTATATTAGATGTATATTTTGTGTTCTTTAGGAAGAGAGAGAGAAATACTTCAATCAAAATCAGGTTCGATGAATGGGACACAGCAGCAAATGTGATCAAAAGATTGTATTCGCCTCCATACAGCAATAATCAATGTTTAGATTCAGTATGGAACCTTCATCAGGGCTGTATGGATGTATATGTATATGTATATACATATACATATACATTTACATATACAGCCCTGATGAAGGTTCCATACTGTATTGTATGTATGTATGTGTATCTATCTATATATTTCTCAAACCGTCGTATGTGTGTTTGCGTGTCTGTATGTGTCTCCCTGTCTGTATGTGTCTCCCTATCCCTAGGGACAATCACATTGGACCTTTGGCCCGTCACTCGGCCTCAGGCCAATGAGATGGCTCCCTTGGCCCGCCCGCCCCCGCACACCTCTCATTGGCCTGAGGCGGAGTGACGGGCCAAAGGGACACACACACACACACCCCATCACATGCGCTTCCCCTCCGTCCGGGAACCGGTGCAGGGCGGCGCGGCCCTCCTAACCCAGCCGCCAATGCTCACTTACCTCCCCGGCGCTACCTTCCCGGCGCTCCCTTACCTCCCCGGCGCCAACTTACCTCCCCGGCGCTACCTCCCCGGCACTCACTTACCTCCCCGGCGCTCTCCCTTACCTCCCCGGCGCTACCTTACCTCCCCGGCGCTACCTCCCCGGCGCTCCCTTACCTCCCCGGCGCTCCCTTACCTCCCCGGCACTCCCTTACCTCCCCGGCGCTACCTCCCCGGCCGCTGGGGGGCCAAGCTGCCTCCTCGGATCTGCGCCAGTCCCACTCTCCACCACCTCTCACTCCCGTCGTGTGTGTGTGGAGAGGGACATTTTACTCCTGCCAACAATTTGTGCCTCACTTTCACCCCTACCCCTGCCCTTCACCCCCCGTACCCCTGCCCTTCACCCCCCCTACCCCTGCCCTTAACCCCCCCTGCCCCTGCCCTTCACCGCCCCCTACCCCTGCCCTTCACCCCCCCTACCCCTGCCCTTCACCCCTACCCCTGCCCTTCACCCCACCCCTGCCCTTCACCCCCCCTACCCCTGCCCTTCACACCCCTACCCCTGCCCTTCACCCCACCCCTGCCCTTCACCACACTCCTGCCCTTCACCCAACCCCTGCCCTTCACCTACCCCCCCCTACCCCTGCCCTTCACCCCCCCTACCCCAGCCCTTCACCCCCCCCTACCCCTGCCCTTCACCCCCCCCTACCCCTGCCCTTCACCCCCCCTACCCCTGCCCTTCACCTACCCCTACCCCTGCCCTTCACCTACCCCTGCCCTTCAGCCCTCCTACCCTTCACCCCCCCCTACCCTTCACCCCCCCTACCCCTGCCCTTCACCACCCCCTACCCCTACCCTTCAACCCCCTGCCCTTCACCACCCCCTACCCCTGCCCTTCACACCCCCCTACCCCTGCCCTTCACCCCTCCTACCCCTGCCCTTCACCTACCCCTGCCCTTCGCCTACCCCTGCCCTTCAGCCCCCCTAACCTTCACCCCCCCTACCCTTCACCCCCCTACCCCTGCCCTTCACCACCCCCTACCCCTGCCCTTCGCCCCCTGCCCTTCACCCCCCTACCCCTGCCCTTAACCCCCCCTGCCCCTGCCCTTCACCGCCCCCTACCCCTGCCCTTCACCCCCCCTACCCCTGCCCTTCACCCCTACCCCTGCCCTTCACCCCACCCCTGCCCTTCACCCCCCCTACCCCTGCCCTTCACACCCCTACCCCTGCCCTTCACCCCACCCCTGCCCTTCACCACACTCCTGCCCTTCACCCCACCCCTGCCCTTCACCTACCCCCCCCCTACCCCTGCCCTTCACCCCCCTACCCCTGCCCTTCACCCCCCTACCCCTGCCCTTCACCCCCCCCTACCCCTGCCCTTTACCCCCCTACCCCTGCCCTTCACCTACCCCTACCCCTGCCCTTCACCTACCCATGCCCTTCAGCCCCCCTACCCTTCACACCCCCTACCCTTCACCCCCCTACCCCTGCCCTTCACCACCCCCTACCCCTGCCCTTCACCCCCCCTACCCCTACCCTTCAACCCCCTACCCCTGCCCTTCACCACCCCCTACCCTTGCCCTTCACCCCCCCTACCCCTACCCTTCACCCCCCTACCCCTGCCCTTCACCACCCCCTACCCCTGCCTTTCACCCCCCTACCCCTGCCCCTCACCCCCCCTACCCCTGCCCCTCATCCCCCCTACCCCTGCCTTTCACCTACCCTTCCCTGCCCTTCACCCTACCCCTGCCCTTCACCCCCCCTACCCCTGCCCTTCGCCCCCCCTACCCCTGCCCTTCACCCCCCCAACACCTGCCCTTCTCCCCCCCTACCCCTGCCCTTCACCTATTCCTGCCCTTCACCTACCCCTGCCCTTCGCCCCTCACCCCCTGCCCTTCGCCCCCTCCCCCTGCCATTCGCCCCTACCCCTCCCCCTGCCCTTCGCCCCTACCCCTCCCCCTGCCCTTCGCCCCCTGCCCTTCGCCCCCCGCCCCCTCCCCCTCCTCTTTGCCCCCCTCCCCCTGCCCTTTGCCCCCCTCTCCCTGCCTTTCGCCCCCAACCCTAGAGAGGGAAATCTCTCCTTAAGTAAGCGCGCTGATTGAGCAGGGTTTATTTTTGGTGTGTGTAACAGGGACTTATCCCTGTTTAAATAAAGCAGCCCCAGAGCTCTGAGATTCCAGCAGAGAGATAGTTAATTGCAGCCAATCAATTAACTAGTCTCCACCTGGACTAATGAGAGCTCTGTAAAAAGCCTCATGTGAGACACAGGAGAGAGATTCCTTTGCACACATTTGGGCTGACAGAAGGAGAGCAGTGTGTTGAGCACAAAGGCTGTGCTGAGAACAAGACATCCAGACACCCAGAGACCTATATTTCCTGGATACAGAGGACCCAGGAACCTGCCAGAGACTGACATGGAGGGCCACCTGCTTAAGGTACCTCCTGAGACTTTGGGGCGATAGGCTGGTAATGGGAATATCCCTCCAGACCTGCAGATAGGGCCTGGGGAAGTAAGTTAACCCTTAGAAAGGGATAGGGGTTTGTTATTTTGTTGTTTTTGTATGGTTTTGCCTGGATAAAGGAACAGGCTCAATAAAGCCAAGATATCATTTCACCCTAAACGGTCTCCATTACATGTACCTATATGTACACATCTCTTACAGTGTATTTCTATGCGTGTTGCAGTCCCCTGCTGGGATGTAACTGAAATGTATGTCAAAGGGTTGCAGTCCCACTGCTTGGAATTAATCTTACTGGCACAAGCCTGAGTACCACAAATGTATTTCAGTTAAAGTTGCAGTCCCCCGCTGGGACGGAATTAAGCCGGCAGAAGCCTGAATGTTACAATATTGTGATATAGTACGTGCTCGCTTTGTTTACCCTAAAAGACAGTGTCATCAAGAGCCCGGGCAGACGGCAGCGCCACATAAGGTGTGTGTGTTTGTGTGTGTGTGTGTTGAGGAGGGTGGAGTGAGTGTGTGTGTGTGTGTGTGTGTGTGTGTGTGTGTGTGTGTGTGTGTGTGTGTGTGTGTGTGTGTGTGTGTGTGTGTGTGTGTGTATATTCTGTTAAATATGTAGTTTACATTTAAATCAAAGGCTGGTCTGAAAATGGGTAGGCAGTGCCTGACAATTCAGCTGTTTACCAAGATCAGTACTAATCTAATTGTAGACTATTGACCCAGTACCGCCATCGCCGAGGCAAAACTGGCAGAAAAATAGGTGTCAATGTAACTAAGGGATAGGTTTGTTTTTTTAAGCTATAGACACGCTCCCTTTCCGTGATGTAAATAGCTTTCTGTTGCTAGGAGCATTCGCTGATGCACGGTGCGCTAACGCAGAAGTAAGTGCATAGTAATCACTTTCTGAAACGCTGACCGGCAGACGCAGAAAGTTTATCTACGATTTTGAGTCAGATTTCTAAGATTTGTATCCCCTTTTTTAAGTATCATACATACTGTATCCCCCCAAAATGTAATTATTGCCATGCCTTCGCTTGGTGAATCTGGGGGTAATGGGTGCATTTCACATGGGGGCAATTGCTGTCCCTGATAAAATTGTACCGGGCTCGACAAATACCCCTTGTGAGCACATTCACGTCTCAGACAGGTCTGCAACCCTGCCCTTCCCCATTATCTCTTAGCATACAATGCTTTCACTGCAGCCAGGGATTCTGGGTAATTACATGCAAATGAGCACTCACTGTCAACTTTTAACATCATGTCCATTTTGACACTGAGCCCTATAAGCTTATGCCTGCCGCATTACACAGCTTTTCAGCACAGCATGGGTTACAGAAGTGCGGAGCCAGTAACCCTACTCACAGACAGCTGTTTCTACCTTTTGGGTCTCTTCAGTGTCAGATTGGTTATTCTGGCTCTGCAAGGTGAAGCTGGAATAGGTTTCTAGAATAACGGGCTCTGGAATTCCATGTCTGTACCTCCCTCTAGTGGCCATATGAGGACCTGCATTCACGAGATACTGGTTATATGGAAGATATGAATCATTCACATTTAACGCCACTGGACCACATTGATTTCAGCCCTGGGGACCCTCTGTTTCCCGCGATACTTACCTGAGAAGGTAGAAACTCTGGCTGAGCACCCAATATGGCAGCTGTCACATCCAATAGTAACATCATCCCCTCTGGATTCCAATTGATCCGTGTGACATGGGGGTTTTAAACTTCAGAGTGTCACGGTAGTGCTGCCCGCAGACCAGACCCGTCCCACAACTGAAGTGCAAAGTATAATACCCCGCACCCGCAGCAGAGAGGCGTGTCCGGAGTGTGGTAGTAGTTGCCAGGCCAGGAGTCTTTAGTAAGGGAACCAAAGGTACTTGCCGTGTCCGGAGGTAGAAGAATCGTGGTGATTGCCGTAGCCGGGGGTCGTGGGTGCCAGAGGTCTGGGAGGTAGAGGCGCGAGCCGAAGAGCGGAGAGAGACTGCGTCGTGAGGAGTAAGCCGGGGTCCAGAGCCAGAGGAGGAGTAGAAAGCCAAGCCGGGTCAAACCTGAAGAATACGAAGAACAAGAGCACACACGAATACCAGCCCAACTAGCAGAAGCTATGCAGAGCAATGATTCCCAGGGAGAGCAGGGGTAATATACGTGGAGGGACCAATCAGGGAAAAAGGCGGAGCGGGGGGTGCCGTGGAGCGCCTTGCGACTGGTGCAGGCTGTGATCCTTGCCTGTGATCAGCCATGGAGTGTGAGAGCAGGAGCGGGGCTGCAGCTGTATACGGGGAGCGTGGCTAGAAGGCCGGAGGAGTGAATAAATTACTGCCGGAGGCGCGCGCTGTGAAAGATCCTCCTGCGCGCGCCCCGACAAGATGGCGGACGCAAGAACCGGCGTCGGGGCGAGATTGCCAAGTCCCACGCTGAGGACACGTCAGCGGGGAGCGAGGGGCGGCAGCAACGACCTCCGAGGCAGGTAAGGAGGTGTTGCGTGAGCCCTGCTTCCTGACACAGAGATACCGGCAGCATCATTGCATGTAAGTATCTCGAGATGCAGGGGGTTCCCGGAGCTGGAATTAACGTGGTTCCGCTCCGGGGACCCCCTGATTGGGAAATACATTTTGGTTTTATTAAAGGTGCTGCTCCTTTAAGAGGTTGTGTGTTTTTTAGTGTTGATAATACATTAAGGGTGGCAAGAGGGGGACACTCGCTCTGCCTCAGAAAGCAAATATAGGGTGCACTAGGGGTAATTTGATTATTGCGGTTCCTCTCTGCCAACCCTAGTTACCTCTCCAAACCTTTCACACTTGGGCAGCGTCGGTATACACTGTGTTCCCTTTATTTTATCATAGTCCATAGGCCCATATTACATTTACTTTAACCATTCATAAGCCGTACTGGTACCTCATTACCTCTCAGTCTAGGACTTTCACCTCAGCAATGCTAGTGTATAGTTGCATCCCTACACTAGGTACCTCCATACACCCTACAAGGACTTTAACCACAACTACTCCATCAGATTCGCGAGTGCATGCTATTTGGGGACTTTTCTATTCACCTCTGGAGTGACCTCCTGGCTCAGATATCCTTTTGCTTTTTACACAGAGGGCTATTATTCAATTGAATCAGAGACATCTCTGGGCTTGCAAGGATGAGGTCTCCTCTACTCCCTTTAACCAACTACTAACACATGGAGTGTACATTGTATGTGTGCATTGTATGTGTGCATTGTATGTGTGCATTGTATGTGTGCATTGTATGTGTGCAGTAACCATTGTTTCAATCGAGTGATATTTTTATTGTGCTTGACATACAGCAGTGTCGCATTTGATTTGATAACCTCTTAGACACACTATGTTACAAAGCAGCTGTTACAGGACAACTGTTTCCATTTTAGCCTGCAGTGTGTTTCCATTTAAGCCTGCAACATGTTTGCATCGCAACACCTAATGCACTTGATAACCTAGTTATCCACAAGTTTGTGCCGCTGAAGAAGAGTTATTAATGCATCTCCTTCCCCATGCAATCTTTAGCATGCCCCCTGGCAGAGAGGTGGTAAAAGCCTTGAATTGTCCAGCTCTGTAGAAGTGTTAATGGGGAAGTAGTTAGTGAATTCCTGTGAGCAAGGAGAAGAATAAATCTGCTTTAAAGCTGCAGACAAGGAAATATCCTACATGTGTTTCTTTTTTTTAATCTGTTCTGTACTACGACAAAATACTTGTAGCATTTTTTTAAAAAACAACTCTGAGTGACATTTTTAATGTATTATAAAGTAACAAGCATTTGTTGTTTCTATAGCAACCATTTACAAAGTCACATCCCCTTCCTCTTCTGAAACAGGCTCTGGCACGCCCCTATTTGAACCCTGCCCTCACTCTAGCAGTGCACAAATTGTATCTAGTGACTGCCTGGTCACATGATTTTCCCCTCAGTACTTTGCATAGTTGGTCCTCTTCTGCTGCACTGACAGCCATTTAGTGAACCCCCAATCCGAATCTTTGCCGATCGATCGGCAACTTGTATGTCTTTATTTATACAGCGCCATTAATGTACATAGCGCTTCACACCAGTAATATACGTGACATCATATAAATGATAAATAATATAAATAGCACAAAGGGGACATAAAAGTAACACTTAGGAAAAGGAGTCCCCGATCCGAAGAGCTTTCAATCTAATATGTTGGTAGGAAGAACGCACAGACAGTAGGAGGGCGTTCTGTTAAGTGCGTCTGCAGGGGGCCACGGTTAATGTTTGAGGTGTTAATTATCAGCCATAGAGCTACTCATATGCTTCCTAACTTAGCTAATTACTTATCATTGTGTGGATTGTGATGCACATATAAAAGGTGGAAAAAATAAAATAAAAATCTGTCAGCTTTGGCTGCTGCTTTAAGGTCTCTTGCTGCGCACATGCCGATGAATGCCTGGGTTGCTATGACACTAAACTGTACAGTTCAAGAACAATGAAGCAAAGCCTGTATTGATCCATCAGTCATGAAGAAGTTCATGGGTGGTAGACGGTCACAGGGCATCATTGTGTGGTTAGAGTTGCTGCTTCACTGCTGGGGAGATCTTCCATACACCACCTGGCCCTTCCATAACTCGAAGGGTTAAAGATGCACATGTAGCCCCTATGCTGTTAGAAGGGTTAATAGGTGCACTGGACATCCCTTAACTGCACCCTGATTTCTCCTACTGACACTCCCCAAGTGACCAATTGACCCACAAAGAGTAATTTAGGCAGCAAGTGCTGTCATATATTGACACTAAGAAATGCACCATAACAAAGCCTCTCCTAGTGTTAAATAATTGCCTCCCCAAATGGTGCACTTTGCTCTTGTACTTAAACCTTTTGGGAGCCTCACAAATTGGCTCGTGTCATGGAATTCCTCATGAAAATTCAGGACGCACAGATTTCAAGCGCGCTCTCTTATCCCTTCTGGGACTCCAAATGTTTTGATGTGTTGCTCTAAACGTTAGCATTTTTTTCCATAACATTATTTGGAGCCTTTAAGCTTAAACTCCGAGAAATATATAGTTGTGAGTGTCTATCCGTTATTGCGATGTTAATCATATTCTATCCTATGGGTCTGTCAAATACATCAATGCCTTCTTCAGATCGATAGAAGACACCAATAATGCAAGGCTTTTAGGTTAGCCCCGAGGCCAAGGTCATTCCTTACTCAGTATGCAGTGAAGCTGGTTCCTTATGCTGGACAAGATTTTAACCCCATTCATTTGACTAGGGCTGATCTCTTCTTCACCACGAGGAAGCAGTTTCACTGCATATTGAATACAGATCAAAGGTTCATATTTAGGAAGTCATGCCAAGCTGTGGGGCATCTTGTGGTCTATTCATGTGAATGGACAGTAAGATGCCTTATGGTTGTATTTCAAATCTGAGTGGGGAAAAGCACATTTGCAGTATCCTGTCATTTCCAGGATGGCCCTGATAAACAGGCGGCAATATCAAAAAGCAGCCCTGATATTACTGAATACACCGTCTCTTTTCTGTCTTTGACTCTCTACTCAGACCACCCTCAGCTGCCTCCCCTTCTTCCTCCATCTCACCTCAGGACTTTGCTGACTTTTTTAAGAAAAAGGTGGAGTCCATACGGCAGAACATCCCATCTGTTGCCTCCTCCCATCCCACAATGCTTCCCAACTCTCCTCCTGTCTTTCTTGACTCTTTTTCTGCTATCTCGGAGGAGGATGTATCACTGCTGATCTCCTCTTCTCTCTCTACCACTTGCCCTCTTGATCCCATTCCCTCCCATCTCCTAAAACCTCTTGCTCCTTCTATAATCCCTATGCTCACACAGATCTTTAACTCTTCCCTCTACTCTGATACCTTTCCTTCATCCTTCAAGCATGCAACCGTTATACCATTACTCAAAAACAGCAAGCTTGACCCTACCTGTCCTTCTAACTATCGACCTGTCTCCCTCCTGCCTTTTGCCTCCAAACTCCTTGAACGTCTTGTATTCTCTCGATTGCTACACTTTCTCAACACCTATTCTGTACTAGACCCTCTACAATCTGGCTTCCGCACTGCTCACTCTACTGAAACAGCCCTCACTAAAATAACTGACGACCTCCATGCTGCCAAAGACAGAGGTCATTACACTCTGCTCATATTACTCGACCTCTCTGCAGCATTCGACACCGTGGACCACCCTCTTCTCCTTCACATTTTCCATACTCTTGGTATTCGGAACAAAGCTTTATCCTGGATCTCCTCTTACCTCTCCCATCGTACCTTCAGTGTCTCTTTTGCTAACACCTCCTCCTCCTCTATTGATCTCTCTGTGGGGGTACCCCAGGGCTCTGTCCTGGGACCCCTTCTCTTTTCTCTCTACACACTCTCTCTAGGTGACCTAATCACATCTTTTGGGTTTAAATATCACCTCTATGCTGACGACACACAAATTTACCTTTCAACCCCTGACCTTACACCTGCTATACAGACCAAAGTTTCTGAATGCCTCTCTGGAATATCATCCTGGATGGCCATCCGCCGACTGAAACTTAACATGGCAAAAACAGAGCTCCTTATACTACCTCCCAAACCTGGCCCTACTACATCCTTCCACATTGCTATTGGAAATACGATCATTCACCCAGTAGCCCAAGCACGCTGCCTATGGGTCACACTTGATTCCTCTCTCTCATTCTCCTCTCATATTCAAAACGTTTCTAAAACTTGTCGCTTTTTCCTCGGCAATATCACAAAGATACGCCCTTTCCTCTGTTACTCAACTGCTAAAACTCTGACTCAGGCCCTCATTCTCTCACGTCTCGATTACTGCAACCTCCTGCAATCTATCCTAAACACTGCTGCCAGAATCACTCTACTCTTTCCTAAATCTGTCTCAGCGTCTCCCCTGCTGAAATCCCTCTCCTGGCTTCCGATTAAATTGCGTATCTCACACTCAATTCTACTGCTCACTTTTAAAGCTTTACATTCTTCTGCCCCTCATTACATCTCAGCCCTAATTTCTCGCTATGCACCATCACGACTCTTGCGTTCTTCTCAAGGATGTCTTCTTTCTACCCCCTTTGTATCTAAAGCTCTCTCCCGCCTTAAACCTTTCTCACTTTCTGCCCCACACCTCTGGAATGCCCTTCCCCTCAATACCCGACTAGCCCCCTCGCTATCCACCTTTAAGACCCACCTTAAGACACATCTGCTTAAAGAAGCATATGAGTAGCACTGGATAATCATGGACACATGACACAAAGCTTGGCCCCCTGCAGACGCACTTACTAGTATTCCCTCCTACTGTCTCTGTACGTTCTCCCTACCTACCAATTAGATTGTAAGCTCCTCGGAGCAGGGACTCCTTCCTTAATGTTACTTTTACAGTATGTCTGAAGCACTTATTCCCATGATCTGTTATTTATATTTGTTATTTATATGACATGTATTACTACTGTGAAGCGCTATGTACATTTTATGGCGCTATACAAATAAAGACATACATACATACACCGATCCTTGTGAAGGTTCTTCTTCCCGGAGATCTATACACGCTGCTGGACTCATTATATACACCTGATGAAGGACCTCGTGTGTTGTAATAGACATGACCCTCAGTGCTGGTAATTTGATGTTTAGGAGCAGATTCATCAAGCGCTGGTAAGGGTTAGCGCACCTGATCTGTAGCCAATGGGAGTTAACGCCTGACCAGGTGTTCTAACCCGGGGGTGTGCAACTCCAGTCATCAAGCCCCCCAAACAGGTCAGATTTTCAAGATATCCCTTCTTCAGCACAAGTGGCTCAATCAGTGGCTCAGTCAAAAAAGTAAGTGTGAACTAATATGGTATTTGTACTACTGACTGTATAAAGTATGGGTGTACAATACCGTATATCCATACATACTGTACCTCAACAATATAAATAAATATTTCATTTTTATTCATGTAAAATTAAAGTTGAGAAGTCATGTGTCCATCAAGATCAACCTATGCTAAATTTAGATAGCAGATACTTTATCCTATATTTGTATTGACAGTATTTTGATCCAGAGGAAGGCAAACCTTAAAACCCAAGGGAAGAATCAGCCAATTGCGGAGAACGAGCGACTCCGTGAGTAAGGGCACCAACGCGGATAGCAACGACATTGAGTTTGAATCCAATGGCACCTAGTGCAAATCCTGGGGTCGGCTCCTTGTGACCTTGGGTAAGTCACTTTACCTGCCTGTGCCTCAGACACCAAAAACATAGATTGTAAGCTCATCCGGGCAAGAACTGTGTCTGTAAAAACAATTCCTGCGTACCATGCACTATACTGTAATTGTGAAGCACTTTGAGTCCCATTGTGAGAAATGCCCTATATGTAATAGTTATTAATAATAATAATAATATTATTACAAGATTTGCATTAGCTTTTTAATAACCCAAACTTACATTTTGATCAATGTTCATGTGCTGTTTATTGGCGAACGTGTCTCCGAGACATGGAAATCAGATTAATAGCGCTACTACTTTGACGAAAAGGGACGTTATTTTGCATCTCATTAGCTTTGAGGATTCCCGTTAATAAGACGAAAAATAACGTCCTTCCCCTATTTCATGAAAGTCACGTTATTAGGTCACAATGAATGACCTCTTGAGGATCTACCCCAAGGTTCTATGCATCTTTTGTTCCGCCCGGTGTGCAGAGCAGGCTGGGATGTTTGCGGAGCTCGGTGCAGGCACACGCCGGCCGTGCCTCCGCGCGTTAGATTAGGATTTGGGGAGGGAAATATTGGAAAGGCATTTTAATCCTTATGATTCTGTTGTGGTTTTTTTTTTTTCTTAATGAACAAAAATGTAAAAAAAAAAACTCTGCAGTGGTATAACCTGCCCGGCTAACGATCGTCGGGAAAAGTAAGATGTTTAATCTGACACAACCACAAACGGATATAGTTTTTTTTAAAAACATTTTTAAATTGCAGTGGCAAAATAAACGGATACAGAGACCCATAATTATCGTAATAATTATTATTCTTCAAGGGTCACAAATCCGATTCTTCCTATGTGAATTTTGCTATAGGGACATAACTCTGAATACATTAGGTATAGGAATAGGATAGGTAGGGAAACCCCCTAATTGGGTGCTCTTATACTGCCAGTGTTGCTGTATGCAGGCATATAGTAATGTCATATGAGCAGGGTAACCTCCTTTTTAAACCATAAACTGTCCAACATGAAATCCCAGCCTGGAGAGAGTAATGAAACAAACGTAATCCATAAGGTGTAGGGAGAAAGCCATCTAACCTGAGTATGTCGCTCCACCCGGCGATCCCTCTCTGGGAGGGCTATTCAAACCTCCCGTGTTAGGTCTCACAGAGTATTGGAGTGTGTACTCACTGTTCCCATTCGGTCTCCTGATCTGTCCCTCTGGCTGGTGATAAGAGGATTATCCTGCTCCACTGCGTGCCTCAGTTCCAAAGGTAAAGTCATAGATAGGAAAGTAGCAGAACGAGCACTGCAATTAGAATAGGCTGGAGGCAAAGTGCTATAGAAAAAACTTTATTACGGCATACCAGCCAGATTAAAAAACATGAGGAGGATATAGGTAGAGGTTTCCTTGGAATAAGTATACATGGATTATAATTTACTATATATTTTGGAAAATTGTTTCTGTTCACTATGCATTTGGGCACCTCCTTAACATATCATATCCAAATGTTGCATGATAGTTCCTGAGATCAAGGAGCAGGTTTGGATATTTTGTTTATTTTTTTTTTAATTCTATGAGTGATTACAATTTCTCAATCAAGTCAGCCACTGGATGTGGTACCTGGTAGGCTATGTATCTGACACGTGACATCATACTGGTAACATCATAATGCACATAGCCTGGTGGCGGATAAGGAGAGTCAGATAGCTGTAAAGTTTACACAGAAAGCAGAAAGAAAGAGAGAATGTCAGTTGCCACAGGAGGAGAAAGTAAGAACGCGGGAGGAGAGAGAGAGACAGAAAGAATTGGGGACATGATAAAGTATTAAAAGAGAGGGGGGGGGATTGGTTTCTTAGAATTCACGAGCAACGCTGGTTACTTTCAGATAGTAGGAAATATGTGGATGAGTCAATAAATGCAGAGGAGAGGTAGATAGGCGCAAATAAATCTCCTAGATCAATAGGATGATAATTATTACCGGAGGACTTGTTGAGAACAGTATGACCAGAAATAAATCCTTTTGATTGCAAGAATCTTACCTCCATGATTTCCAAGAGAGAAGAACTGATATATTTGTGTAAAGGTTTGACATACTGCAGGGTGTGAAGCATTTTACATAGGTACAGGTTATATTATATGGTGCAAGTATATTATACCGCAAGGTACAATACAAGAGACACTGACAATTCTGATCATCTATCTCAAATATTGTCTGATCTTTTAGTAAAATACAACCATAAATCATCAACATGTAATCCCTCGTTATTTTCCCCAGACTGATTGTACATACGGTATGCTAGGACAGGGTGGACAAGTTCTACTCCCCTATGTGAACGATATACTGGGCCGCTAGCAGAGAGCTTGACGAAGATCAGACAGGATGAAACAACACGTATCTTTGAATAACAGGGGCTTGTATTTATATGCTCCCACAGTAACACATCTGTGATCCTCAATCGTGACCATCATATACTGATCATGCAACATAGGTTATACACCAACATGTGCGTCACGGCGCGTTAGTCTCTCCATGTGTCTCCTTAAGTCCCGATGACCCGGTGTTAAGGGACTCTATATAGGTGCCAGATCAGCATTGGAGCTCTTGGGTGTATTGGGTTAAACATTGCAGGCCTATTACATTGCAAAGACTTGGAAAGGAACTGGTATCTGTTGTCAATTGAGTCGTTCTGCTCACGTGCTGGTTTTGTACTCCGCCCTCACACTGGCAGTGACGCGATCCTCTTGAACTCAGCAGCTTTGCCTCCCTCCGTGCTCCGCTGGGGGACTCTTAAACTCCCCTCTCTTTAGCCCCTCTGTGTAACCAAGAAGAAAGAGCGGCTCAGTGAGTAAAGACACTGACTGGCACTGAGTTTGGCACAGGGGAACCTGGTTCTATTCAAAGTGTCAGCTCCTTGTGACCTTGGGCAAGTCACTTTATCTCCCTGTGCCTCAGGCACCAAAAACATAGATTGTAAGCTCCACGGGGCAGGGACCTGTGCCTGCAAAATGTCTCTGTAAAGCGCTACGTAAAACTAGCAGCGCTATACAAGAACTATTATTATTATATGAAACCTTCTTTGGATTTTCAGTCATTGGCACAAGAGCCTGTCCATCAATCACTCCTTTCAAGGGAGTTACAAACATTTTAACCTAAGTGGGACAGCTCCCTAAAGAGATTAGTGCTTTGTAGACAGCAAGTATTGTTGTACTGTATGTTGGGACTCCTCCTTTGAAGAAGAAAAGAAAAGAGAGAAATGCTGCATAAACATCCCTGGATTTGCATTCCTACAGTAACTCAGTGAGCTTCAGTTACCCATGACATATATTCACTCCTGATCTAATACAGATATACACTGTATACAAAACTCTCTCTGCCTAATATACCAAATCACTCACCCATCCAGGCTTTCATCCACCATAAATCTCCTTTATTGGGCACAGTGCTGGGTTACAGCAGATATGGGCTCTATACAGATACATGGGAGGAGAGCTGTGTGCGACAGACCAAATCTTACTATTTATCACAGCGACTTCTTGTTATTTAGCAGAAAATGCGTGTTCCTTTTCTAACTTTTTTTTTTTAATTAAAGATAACACTTGGAAGATAAACAAGGCTCCCTAATTTCCATCTGCAATCTCCCAGACAAGAGCTTTTACATGTCTTACAGCAGCGGGCTCAACTCAAATCTCCAAGCCTCTCCCCCCCTCCCCCCACAAACAGGTCAGGTTTTCAGGATATCCCTGCTTCAGCACAGGTGGTTCAATCAGAGGCTCAGCCAAAGACTCAGCCACCGTGCTAAAGCAGGGACTGATTGAACCACCTGTGATGAAGCAGGGATATCCTGAAAACCTGGGTGGGGGGGTGAGCTTGACTGGGGTTGAGTACGGGTCTGGGCAGGGGCATAGCAAGGACCATGGCTAAGGTAGGGCATTTTGGGTTGGTGGTGGCGTGGCCTCCGGAAGGTACTAGCATGGTGCAGAGCGTGACCTGCCATTGCACCAATACAGTCTTAATTTTATCATGATTTTTAATGTCTCTATTAAAATGTGGTGTGTATGTGCATGTGCATGTGCATGTGTATGTGCATGTGCATGTGCGTGGCTGCGCTATGCATTGGTGAATATCTCAATATACTGCATAGCAATCGGTTTTTAATAGTGTGCAACTTTATGGGGGGGGAGTATTGTTTCTGGGATAGGGGAAGGGAGATATTTTCTTCTTTCTCTTATTAATTATTTTAATTATTTTAAATACATTTTAATGTTGCAGGCACAAATGTACTACAGAATATATATATATATATATATATATATATACAAATGTACTACAGAATATATATATATATATATATATATATATATATTCTGTAGTACATTTGTATATATATATATATATATATATATATATATATATATATATATATATTCTGTAGTACATTTGTACCTGCAACATGAAAATAATGATATATATTTATATCTTATACTATATAATTGAAAGCACTGTATGCCTGCCTGCCTGCCTGCCTGCCTGCCTGTCTGGATGTCCGGTGTCCCTAGGGGAAATCTCATTGGTCCCTTGGGCCGCCCCCGCACACCTCTCATTGGCCTGAGGCGGAGTGACGGGCCAAAGGACACACAGTGTCACACACACACACACACAGTGTCACACACACACACACACAGTGTCACACACACACACACCTCACCCCCCCAACCCAAGCTCATCCCCCCCCCCAAGCTCACACCCCGGTGCCGCTACAGTCAGCGGGGGAGCGGAGCGAGCGCCTGGGACACAGCGGGGGAGCGGCCACAACACGCTGCCTCCCGCCTCACATCCACGTGGGAGTGGCCGGATGGGTGAGGCAGCGGCCGGATGGGTGAGGCAGCATACCCACGGGCCTCGCCGCAGGCTCCTCGGCACCGCCTCACCTCTCCCACCCCCCCTCACAGCAAAGCCCAGCCTACCCGGCGCCGCCTGCAACGCTCCTCGGCACCGCCTCACCTCGAGGCGGAGGCCAGCGGGGGGGGCTCCCGCCAGCCTTGAAGGAGGGACCCCACACATGCCCCGTGCTGCTCACCCCCCCTCCACATGCCCCGTGCTGCTCACCCCCCCTCCACATGCCCCGTGCTGCTCACCCCCTCTCCACATGCCCCGTGCTGCTCACCCCCTCTCCACATGCCCCGTGCTGCTCTCCCCCCCTCCACATGTCCCGTGCTGCTCTCCCCCCTCCACATGCCCCGTGCTGCTCTCCCCCTCCCCCTCCACATGCCCCGTGCTGCTCACTCCCCCTCCCCCCTCCACATGCCCCGTGCTGCTCTCCCCCCCTCCACATGCCCCGTGCTGCTCTCCCCCCTCCACATGCCCCGTGCTGCTCTCCCTGCAGCTTCCCCCCCCCCTCCACATGCCCTCTGTCCGGCTCCCCGCCCCTCCGTACCAGATGACTGCAGGGTCCGTCTCCCGGCCTGCATGAGGAAGATGCTGCCGACTGTAAGGTAAGCAGCTCCCCCCCCCCCCCACACACACACATTCCTTCATCTCCAGCCTGATCCCTCCGTACACACACACACACACTATCTATATCTCAATACATAAGACACACACACACATATGTAGACACACACACATGTAGACACACATGTAGACACACACACACATATGTAGACACACATGTAGGCACACACACACGTAGGCATACACACACACACGTACACAGACACACACACACACACACACGTAGACACACACACACACACGTAGACACACACACACACACACGTAGACACACACACACACACCTATACAGACACACGTATACACACAGACACACGTATACACACAGACACACGTATACACACAGCAGACACACGTATACACACACACGTATACACACAGACACACGTATACACACACACACACACACGTATACACACAGACACACGTATACACAGACACACGTATACACACACACACACACACACACGTATACACATGTATACACACACACGTATATACACACACACACACGTATATACACGTACACACACACGTAGACACACGTATACACACACACACACGTAGGCACACGTATACACACACACGTAGGCACACGTATACACACACACACACGTAGACACATGTACACACACACGTACACACACGTATACACACACACGTAGACACACATATACTCACAGGCACACGTTGACACACGTATACACGCAGACACACGTATACACGCAGGCACACGTATACACGCAGGCACACGTAGACACGCAGGCACACGTAGACACGCAGGCACACGTAGACACGCAGGCACACGTAGACACGCAGGCACACGTAAACACATGTAGACACGCAGACACACGTAGACACGCACACACAAGTAGACACATAGACACGCAGACACGCAGACACACGTAGACACGCAAACACACGTAGACACGCAGACACACGTAGACACGCAGACACACGTAGACACGCACACACACGTAGACACGCACACACACGCAGACACGCACACACACGTAGACACGCAGACACACGTAGACACGCAGACACACGTAGACACGCAGACACACGTAGACACGCAGACACACGTAGACACGCACACACACGTAGACACGCGCACACACGCAGACACGCACACACACGTAGACACGCACACGCACACACACATACACACACACACGTAGACACACACACACGTAGACACACACACGCACGTAGACACACACACACGTAGACACACACACACGTAGACACACACACACGCACATAGACACACACACGTACACGTAGACACGTACACACACACATGTACACGTATACTCACACACATGTACATGTACACACACACACATGGAGTCATACACACACACATGTAGACATACACACACACACACGTATACACACACACACACGTATACATACACATCATGTATACACACACACATGTATACACACACATGTATACACACACACACATACATGTATACACACACATGTATACACACACATGTATACACACACACACATGTATA